>NW_026596439.1:0-1288 GCF_907164565.1 Psammomys obesus | reverse complement strand
TGGCCCTGGGCTCTTGCAGCCCTCTGAGACCCTCAGTCTGACCTGCAGTTTCTCTGGGTTTTCAATGAGCACTTCTGGTGTATGTGTGGGCTGGATCCGTCAGCCTCCAGGGAAGGGTCTGGAGTGGCTGGCAAACATTTGTTGGGATGATGGCAAGTACTACAACCCCTCCCTGAAGAGCCGGCTCACCATCTCCAAGGACAGCTCCAACAACCGGGTGTTCCTCAAGCTTGCCAGTGTGGACACTGCGGACTCTGCCAAGTACTACTGTGCTCGGGTTGCACACTGACACAGCCTCCGTTTGCAGCTGTACAGTATTTCAGGCTGGTCCTCAGCCCTGTTACCTCCTAATACAGAGGATGAGAGTATGGCCACTCCTTTCCTGCTAGCCCTTGGGGATTTCCCATTTTTCTCTTAGGTTAAGAGCCCAGGCTTCCTGTTATTCAGCCCAGGTCCCTTTGAAGATGTTCACAAATGAGTCTGTCTGTGTTTGCTTTTATAAAGCTGAAGGATGTTTGGTGTCTGCACCGGGTGGTTCCGAGCTATGGTTCCACTCTGTCTTAGGCCTCAAGTCCCCACAGCACAATGTTCCAAATTACTTTAATGTTCACCTTCAGTAAAGAGCTGTACATGTGGAAGATGGGAATTGCTGGATGAGCATTCTCAAATTGAGTCAGTGGCCAAAGAGGCCCCATGGATCCTCCCAAATACTTCAGAGTATCCAAGGTTAATGGCTGCTCTCCACAAACTGATAGTGATACCTGATTCATCAAGGCAGTACTTAGATATCTCAGTGAGCACAGAGATGTTCTGCTTGTGCCCAACTAGAAGCTTCACTCCTCCTGCCTACTGTTCATTGCACTGGATCTACATTGTATGGTATCAGGGGGCAGGGCGGTAATAATCAACTTATCTACATACGTTGGCATTCTCAAGAGCTACCTGCCTGTGGGCTATGATGATTCAATAGTGACACAAATGTGAGTTTAATCATTCATTTCCTGACAGAATTTAAGGCCTTTGAGATGGAAGCCATGGTGACATTGCCTTGCTGGGATTACCAAGAACCTAGAGTTGGATATGCCATGGTCCTCAGAAAAAACAAGAGCCATTGTTTTGATAAAGCAGTGTGTCTATTAAATGGTTCCTAGTTATATACCATACAGACTTAAATCAGTACCTCACTCATGTCTCCTCAAAGACCCTTCTTGCTGCAGATGGGAAGCAACAGAGAACCACAGATGAACAATTTGTAGAGAATTACAGATTTTTGAGCACTCAGTCCTGA
>NW_026596438.1:0-1326 GCF_907164565.1 Psammomys obesus | reverse complement strand
GGGGGCTGAACTCAAGTTCCAGTTAAAACCATGGAATGTACAGTTGGTAGAAAACAAAGTGAACTCCCCTAACAACAGCCAATCAGAGCAAAATGGAAAATTCTTCAATGTTCCAGATGTACTTTCAGATAGTTTAGAATAGCAGTTATTGTTAAGCATCAGTGCTCACCTCTCTCCTCAGGTTTTTCCCAATCCTGTAACACCAAGGCATGGAAATCCCCTGCTTGCAGTTTTTCCCTTTAAAATCTCTGTTCACCCAGGGCTTGTTGTTCCACTTCTGTACTGCTGTATCAGTGAGAAATGGGTCCCAAGTTCAGTTGCTCTCACAATAAAGTTCTCTTGCTTTCGCAAGGGAGTTGTCTCCCGATGGTCTCTGAGGATCTCAAGATCAGGGCATAATAGTAACTGTAGATAGGGAGACAGGAGGAAAAAAAGGAAGTCTATTCAGAGTAAGGAATGTCAGGATTTCTAAAGTCTGAGATCTTAACCTTTTATATAGTTGGGGGTTCTGTTTGATAGTGAGAGTAACAGGTGACATTCTTGTGGGCTTTTAATTTTTTTTAAATCACATATCATAATGGGAGGAAATCCTACCCTATCAGAGCACTAGGGAAAGGGCATAAGGGGAGGAAACAGATGGTGGGTGGGATGAGTAGGAGATGAGGGAGGGACCTGCAGCAGGGATACAAACTGAATAGTTTGTAATATTGTAATAAGTAAATGACTAAACATATATATATATTTACTTTTATTAGCTACACTTTATTCACTTTGTATCCCCCCATAAACCGCTCTCTCCTCCCTTTTAATCCCACCTTCCCTCCCCCTTCTTCACACATGCCCCTCCCCCAGTCCACTGATAGGGGAGGTCCCCCTCTCCTTCCTTCTGATCTTAGTCTATCAAATCTGATCAGGAGTGGCTGCATTATCTTCTTGAGGCCTGGTAAGGCTACTCCCTCCTCAGGGGGAGGTGATCAAAGAGCAGGCCAATCAGTTTATGTCAGAAGCAGTCCCTCTTCCCATTACTATGGAACCCACTTGGACACTGAAGTGCCATGGGCTACATATGTGCAGGGGTTCCAGGTTATCTCCATGCATGGTACGTGGTTGGAGTATGTGTCTCTGGAAAGACCCCGTGTTCAAATTTTCTGGTTCTGCTGCTGTCCTTGTGGAGTTCCTGTCCTCTCCAGATCTTACTATTTCCCATTTCTTTCATTAAAAAAAATTAAAAAATAATTTATTTTTGAGATATGGCCTCTACAGAGCCCAATATGGACCACAACTCACAGTGCAGCTGAGGCTGACATCAAACTCTGTATTTACCTA
>NW_026596437.1:0-1063 GCF_907164565.1 Psammomys obesus | reverse complement strand
AGACTGACATCCACGACAGTCCCTGTGGAGCGTCGCAGCTCTTTGTATGTTTCCTCCTCCCAGAGCACAGACTCAGGCACTTATCTCTGTGCTGTGGGTACACAGTGCTCCCCACACACCTGCAGCCTGTACACAAACCTTCAGCTGGGTGAGTGGGGCCCATCCCAGTCACAAGAAATCAGGAAGCCACAACAGGATATCTGTCCAATTTAATATCTTTTTTCTGTATTGATAGAGTTTCACCCTTGCTTTGTGCCCTTTAGGTTCAAAACTTTTGCTTTTGTCTTTGTTTCTCAATATACTCTCTCTTGTGAAACGAACATGTTCAACTAATGGAGAAGCTGATGGGAAGAGTGAGTTAACGTGAACATTGAAACCACGATGTGCTGAATGTACAAAGGGTAAGGAGCAAGAGGAAAGAAACACCAAGGCATCTGCGTAAAATTGCTGTGGACAGTTGTGCAGCTGAGAAGTGTCTAAAGCTCTATCAGTCCTGACTACAGTGGGTCATGGCAGGGGCTGGCACATGTATCTGGCCTATTGATGTGGTAGGAAAACATCCTCACATAGTTCTATGTTGTTAAATAGACATGAGCGACATTTACGGTATATTTTTCCCTCACCTAAGTCCTGTTCATATCTGTGGAGTTTCTCTGCACTAGGAACCTGCCCTGTTCTGAAGAGCAGTCCTTGCATGTTTAGGAATCTGTGTTTAGCTAGATGGATATCTGAGTTCTCCTTGCTCTACTATTGTTAGAGTCTATTTTCCTTTATTTTTTTTATTTTATTCAGCGTTCCTATTTATTATTAACAGTAAGGTACTGGAGTCTCCAACTATTGTTGCTAAATGATCCATTTCTACTGAATCTCAGTCAGTTTTTCACATTGTGTCTTTGGAAGATTGCAATTAACTACAGTATAAGTATTGAATCTTCCTAGTGCATAACATTTATTTTATTTTATTAGGGTCCAACTCAGGACATCACTCTGACACTGATGTATGTCCCTAACTTTGTGAATGATTATTTGGCTGCCTTCCTGTGTCCCTTAACCTTCATCCTAA
>NW_026596436.1:0-2660 GCF_907164565.1 Psammomys obesus | reverse complement strand
AAGGCCAGACAGATCCAAGAACCAAACCCCTTGAACTTTCCCAGCAAGGTAATCCTAGTGACAGAGGAGAGTAAACAGGCCCAAATCAGCTCTTAGCAAAGCAAAATGAAGTAGCTTAAACTTGGGCAAATATACCACTTTATAAAGATACTACAGCTGTTTGTTTTTTAAATAAAAGTAATGCTTTAAATGGTACCACTGAAGGCTAGGGTGAGCTCCCATAATCTGCAGAGCAGAGCCTTGCTGGGTTTCTTATTTCTGGTCCCCCTCAAGAAATGAACCCATATCCTGGAGGAATAACAGAAAGCCTGTTATCCTCAGGCAGGATGAGGATGAAAGATCTTTGAGATCTTTCAGTGAGAGTGTCCTGGATGATTTAATCAAGCTAAGAAGACGTCAGTGACTCCACTGGAATTCCCTGGGTCTAATCACATCAGATTCCCATCCAGCCCAAAGTGGTGGTGGTCTGAGAGAGGGGCTATCCAGATATTGCCCCAGCCCTTCTCAGACCCACATCGGAACTTCAGAGCCCACTTAGAATAAATGGAAATGCTTTCCCACAGAGCTGTTCATCCTGAAAGAGAAGGCCACACACTGGGGCGCCATGCCAGGTAGAGGCTTCACACACCTTGGCTCATTATGTCCCTCACTGCAACAGTGGGGGAGAGGACTGGGATCTATTTCTTCCTTAACGGGTTACTTGCCTCAGTCACACAGCAAGGGGCAACGCTGGAGTCAGACTGCGCAGCCCAGGCTGATGGCCGCCATGCTTTCTGCACAGAAGAGATGGGGACAACAGTTGGGGAAATGCCCAAAACACAGAGCACAAGGGGAAAAGGGAAAACGGGGGTCTCTGAGATAGTTGGAGCCCACAGTAGCTGAAAGCTTTGGAGGAGGATTCAGTCCCAATGGGAAAAGCCCTTGGTGGATGGATACCAGGCCAGTTTCTTTCTCCTTGCCACCCTAGAGGCATTCCATGCCCAAACGTGATGCCTGCTTCAGAGGCCCTTCCCTGTTTCCCATCCATCCACTCGGTAAAGGACCAGGAACAAAGTCCTGGTGGTCTGGGTCCTATAGTTAATCTTCATTGTCAACTTCACCGGATTTGAAGTCACCTAAGAAACACGTTTGGGCGTGTCTATGCGGGTGTTTCCAGAGATGGTTAACTGAAGGGGAAAACCCCACCTGAGTGTCCGCAGCACCATCCCATGAATTAAATAAAAAGGCAAAGGGGGGAATTCGAGTTCAACACTAGCATTGTTCTCTACTTCCTGGATGCCCAACACAGCCCCAGGTACCTCACTTTCCACATCGCCTTCTGGCTACAACACACTGTGTCCTGGGAAACGATGGGCCAAAATAAGTCCTAGCTCCCCACAATCACTTCTGTCAGGTACTTGCCACACCAAGAAAAGTAACTAAAGCACGGTCTTCGAGACCCTTTGGGGGGTGGGGGAGGGCAGGAAGCAGTCAAGAAAGCATACAAGCCTCAGTGAGAGGCCAGAGGATGCGTGGGAGTTCTTCCCACTCTGTGGCTCCCTGGGACCCAACCAAGGTCTCCGGCTGCCATTTTGCAGCCATGAGACCTCACCTTAACCTCTGTCGGCCTCTTCTGACCCCATTCTTCCCGCCTGAAGGGTTCTGTCAGGTCTCTGGACCCTCTCTTCAAGACCCTATACCTGCCCCAAGCCTCCCCTGATCTCCCTAAAGTGGCCCACCTGATTTGCCCTCCAGAGCACCTTTTAACTTGGCACACAGGAATTTATCTTTGGCTTCCCCACCGGACAGTGTGAGCCTTCTGCAGACTGAGCTTTTCTGCAGCTGCCCGGCTAGTGACTAGGCCTTTCGAATTCCACGTTTTGCATTTAAGTAAGAGGAGTTACTCATCCTTTCTCAGCCTCAGTGATCTCATCTGTAAAACGGGGAGAACAGAACCTACTTCATAGAATGTTCTGCGGATTTAACTTGAGGATGTAGGCAAAGCTCTTACCACATTCGGATGTTGGCTACTGATAAAAACATGTTGGTGAGGACTGTTTTAGAATAAATAGAGAAACTGCACCTTCACGCCTGGCAAATGCTGAGATCTTACAGAGGAGAGGGATCCGCAGCCTTAGAGGAGTGGAGGTCATGCTTTGGCAGGGGACCAGCTTTGCTTGGCGCTAGCCTGGCCTGCTGTTCCCTGCCGCAGTGAAGGGTGAGAGTGACCACCCTCCACTCCGTCCTTCAGGGGTGGAAGAGCAAGAACCTGGATGCCAGCACCCAGGGCAGGACACACGCTGGGCACCTGCCAATCACTGACTGACAGAATCGGTAAGGGTCAGAAGGACAGAATGTGGAGAGTAGGGGACGAGCCTGGCCGAGCGCGGGGTGCGAGGCTGTGAGGGGAAGGGAGCCGCAACGAAGCTAGAGGCTCTGGGGTCTTTCTTGTCCCCGCCCCCAACTCGTCCAGGTTTCAGCAACCTTCTCCCGAAGAAAGGGGGGGGAAGGGGAGCGGGGAGGGGGAGAACGGGAGGGAGATGAAGGTCGAGGTTAGGGACTGGGGAGCTGGTCCCGCGGAGCCCCAGTGAATCCGTCGGGCTCGGGGACCCAGCGGAAGCCCCCGCGCCCGCCTCCCCCTCCGCCGGCGCGAGCGGGGCGGCGCGCTCGGCCGGGCGAGC
>NW_026596435.1:0-2725 GCF_907164565.1 Psammomys obesus | reverse complement strand
CAACACAGGGCAAAGCTCTACTGGTCCCTGAGCCATGGCCATGTCCTGTGTCCCTCTGCTTCCTTCCCTTGACCATTTGTCCCTTCCCTCCTTCCCTCCTGTGCACTCTCCATGCCTCCCGTTTTCCTCCCTGGAGCCTGTTTCTCCAGCTTTCCCTCTGAGTGCAGGCTGCTGCCTCCCTGCAGATTCTGCCTCCTGGTTTGAATCCTGGTCAGCCTTTTGCTGCCTCCCAGACTGCTGCTGTCCCACCTCTCAGCTGCTCCTCTTTCCTCTTAAAGGCTGAGCCCTTCTGCTGCCAGGGAAGGGCAGTCAAGACTTGCACAGTCAAGTGTTTATGTCTGGGTTTCCATCACAGTCCACTCCCTCCTCATCTCTGCCCCTGTCCTGTGTGGCTTCTAGTCACTCTGGCCTTAAATCTGCTCTTAACTGTGTTCACACTGGACTCTCGTTTGTGTGTACAAGAACTGTGGAGCCCAGGTTGGCCTTCAACTTGCTTTGTGTGTGCCAATGATCTTGA
Source organism: Psammomys obesus (assembly GCF_907164565.1). Classification (NCBI taxonomy): domain Eukaryota; kingdom Metazoa; phylum Chordata; class Mammalia; order Rodentia; family Muridae; genus Psammomys; species Psammomys obesus. The sequence goes on along the minus strand of NW_026596435.1, from coordinate 2,208 downwards.
TCTCCTGATTCACCTGTCTGTATTTCTGAAATGCTGGGAATGGTGTGTGCCTGACTTTGTCTCCATTTTTGTTTCCTAGAATACTTATGAAAGTTAGAAGACAAATCATCTTTACAAAAAGCAATCAGGATTCAAACAAGGATTGCACTGAACTTTTTTAAAGTTCAACCACTTCTTCTGCACATTTCATGACTTCATTTTACATCACAGTTGAATAATGTTCTATTTTTTATATAATACACATAAATTAATTTTTCAACTTTTTATTTTTCATATTTGAAATTTTATTGATTATATATCCTGATTGATGGCCCCTCCCTCAATTCTTCCCAGTCCCAATCCTTCTCCCTTTCCCCCATGCCCTTCCCCTATTCCACTTAAAGGGGTCTGTTTCCTCCTCTGCCATCTGCCACAGCTTCTCACGTGTCATCAGGGCTGCCTGCACCTTCTGCCTCTGTGGCCTGGCAAGGTCGCATCACCAGGGGCAAGTGGTCAAAGAGCAGGCAACGGAGTGTGTGACAGAGCCAGCTCCTGCTCCCCTTCTTCAGCAAGCAACATGGAGACTGAGCTGCCAATTGGCTACATCTGAGCAGGGGTCTAGGTTCTCTCCATGCATGGTCCTTGGTGCATCAGTCTCTGCAGGACCCCCTGGGCTCAGGTTTTTAAACCTTGTTGATCTCCTCATGAGGCTTTTGTCCCCTTAGTGTCCTTAGTTTCCCCTTCTTCCATAAGATTTCCTGTGCTCTGCACTATATATATGTACATACATATATAGTCTATACACATTACAAATATTTAGAAGAAATAACTTTTCTGAGAGAGGGGAGGAAAATATGGGGCTGAGAGCGAGGGAATACTAAAGTGGCAGTTTACTCCAGCTTTATATTCCAGCCAATAAACTCAGAGTGTGTTACGGGACCACAGCAGATTCCTGCGTGAGCCCTTCTGCAGTTCCATTCTCCTTTCTGTCCTTCTCCAGTCTCCTCCTCAGTGATGTACAGTGTCCTGGCAGAGCCAGTTTCACTGATGGCTACAAGGGAAGATATGCTCTGCTCACAAAGGTGATCAGTTAATTACCTTGGTGGAAAATCAGAATGCACATCTAAGTATTGTTGGAAGCAGGAGAGGAAGTCTGTTCTCTCTGATGGGTAGTGCAGTTCGCAGGAGTGTCCTAGAGATGCTCCATGCATTTCCACTACTCACGGCTAAAACAGTCTACCAACAACAAAATGACAGTCAAAAATTTTCACAGAAACACTTTTACTGACACAGTGGCCTCCAGAGATAGGATAGGATAGCCATCATGAGAGCTACAGAGCTAAGAAGCTCATCACACTTTGTTTTTGTTTTTTTCATAAGACAGTGCATCCTATAGTAGAGGCTGGCCTTCAATTTGCTACACAGCAGTATATGCCCAAGTTCTGGTATCACAGGCTTGTACCACCGCACCTGGTTATCTTTTATATAGTTTCAGCCTGAACTCATTTCCTGTCGATCATAATTATGACAATAAAACCAATGCTGATGGAGAAATCCTGAATGCTACCTCTAGTTTTAGTATATTTTGTTACATGGTGCTTAAAATTTAAATATGGTGTACACTCTCTTATAAGCGGGTATTAGCCATATAATACATCATAGCCATCTACAGACCTAATGAAGCTAAACAACAGGAAGGGCCCTAGGGAGGAAGCTTACATCCCATTCAGAATTGTGAACAGGACAGACAGCAGAAGCAATGGAAGCGAGGGAACAGGGTGGGAGCCTGCTAGAGAGGGTTTTCTGAAGCCACCAGCAGGGGGTGGAAGCAGAGGCTGCAGGGAACTTTAAGGTTGTTTTGTGTTGTAAGGACTTAATGAATAGAATTTTCTGTTCTGAGAATAGCCTTACATTTTTTAGTATTGCCTTTATTATTTACAAATTTACTGTCCCGCAGTACACACGTATGTGAATATTTGCATATGTGCACACACAGGTTCATGGTCGTGGACAACCTGGGAACTGTCCTGTAGGAGCTCTCCACCGTAGCTCCTGAGACAGGTCTGCCATTGGCTCTGGTCTTCCCAGTAGGTAAAGCACAGTGAGCCCCAGGGATCCCAGTGTCTCTGCCTGTGTAAGAATCTGCCGACTCTTTATGTGGATGTGGGGAATGAAATTCATGTCCTTGTGTTTGTGGGTCAAACACTTCACCACTGAGCCATCACACTG
>NW_026596434.1:0-2725 GCF_907164565.1 Psammomys obesus | reverse complement strand
AGCCAGTGTGATGGCTCAGTGGTGAAGTGTTTGACCCACAAACACAAAGACATGAATTTCATTCCCCACATCCACATAAAGAGTCGGCTGATTCTTACACAGGCAGAGACACTGGGATCCCTGGGGCTCAGTGTGCTTTACATACCAGGAAGACCCAGAGCCAATGGCAGACCTGTCTCAGGAGCTACGGTGGAGAGCTCCTACAGGACAGTTCCCAGGTTGTCCACGACCATGCACCTGTGTGTGCACATATGCAAATATTCACATACGTGTGTACTGCGGGACAGTAAATTTGTAAATAATAAAGGCAATACTAAAAAATGTAAGGCTATCCTCAAAACAGAAAATTCTATTCATTAAGTCCTTACAACACAAAACAACCTTAAAGTTCCCTGCAGCCTCTGCTTCCACTCCCTGCTGGTGGCTTCAGAGGACCCTCTCTAGCAGGCTCCCACCCTTTTCCCTCCCTTCCATCGCTTCTGCTGTCTGTCCTGTTCGCCATTCTGAATGGGATGTAAGCTTCCTCCCTAGGGCCCTTCCTGTTGTTTAGCTTCATTAGGTCTGTAGATGGCTATGATGTATTATATGGCTAATACCCGCTTATAAGAGAGTGTACACCATATTTAAATTTTAAGCACCATGTAACAAAATATACTAAAACTAGAGGTAGCATTCAGGATTTCTCCATCAGCATTGGTTTTATTGTCATAATTATGATCGACAGGAAATGAGTTCAGGCTGAAACTATATAAAAGATAACCAGGTGCGGTGGTACAAGCCTGTGATACCAGGACTTGGGCATATACTGCTGTGTAGCAATTTGAAGGCCAGCCTCTACTATAGGATGCACTGTCTTATAAAAACAAAAAACAAAAAACAAAGTGTGATGAGCTTCTTAGCTCTGTAGCTTTCATTATGGCTATCCTATCCTATCTCTGGAGGCCACTGTGTCAGTAAAAGTGTTTCTGTGAAAATTTTTGACTGTCATTTTGTTGTTGTTGGTAGACTGTTTTAGCCGTGAGTAGTGGAAATGCATGGAGCATCTCTAGGACACTCCTGCGAACTGCACTACCCATCAGAGAGAACAGCTTCCTCTCCTGCTTCCAACAATACTTAGATGTGCATTCTGATTTTCCACCAAGGTAATTAACTGATCACCTTTGTGAGCAGAGCATGTCTTCCCTTGTAGCCATCAGTGAAACTGGCTCCGCCAGGACACTGTACGTCACTGAGGAGGAGACTGGAGAAGGACAGAAAGGAGAATGGAACTGCAGAAGGACTCACGCAGGAATCTGCTGTGGTCCCGTAACACACTCTGAGTTTATTGGCTGGAATATAAAGCCGGAGTAAACTGCCACTTTAGTATTCCCTCGCTCTCAGCCCCATATTTTCCTCCCCTCTCTCAGAAAAGTTATTTCTTCTAAATATTTGTAATGTGTATAGACTATATATGTATGTACATATATATAGTGAAGAGCACAGGAAATCTTGTGGAAGAAGGGGAAACTAAGGACACTAAGGGGACGAGAGCCTCATGAGGAGATCAACAAGGTTTAAAAACCTGAGCCCAGGGGGTCCTGCAGAGACTGATGCACCAAGGACCATGCATGGAGAGGACCTAGACCCCTGCTCAGACGTAGCCAATTGGCAGCTCAGTCTCCATGTTGCTTGCTGAAGAAGGGGAGCAGGAGCTGGCTCTGTCACACACTCCGTTGCCTGCTCTTTGACCACTTGCCCCTGGTGAGGCGACCTTGCCAGGCCACAGAGGCAGAAGGTGCAGGCAGCCTTGATGACACGTGAGAAGCTGTGGCAGATGGCAGGGGAGGAAAACGCCCCCTTTCAGTGGAAAAGGGGAAGGGCATGGGGGGAAGGGAGAAGGACGTTGGGACGGGGAAGAATGGAGAGAGGGGCCATCAATCAGGATATATAATCCATAAACTTTCAAGTATGAAAAATAAAAAGTTGAAAAATTAATTTATGTGTATTATATAAAAAATAGAACATTATTCAACTGTGATGTAAAATGAAGTCATGAAATGTGCAGAAGAAGTGGTTGAACTTTAAAAAAAGTTCAGTGCAATCCTTGTTTGAATCCTGATTGCTTTTTGTAAAGATGATTTGTCTTCTAACTTTCATAAGTATTCTAGGAAACAAAAATGGAGACAAAGTCAGGCACACACCATTCCCAGCATTTCAGAAATACAGACAGGTGAATCAGGAGATCAAGACCATTTGCACACACAAAGCAAGTTGAAGGCCAACCTGGGCTCCACAGTTCTTGTACACACAAACGAGAGTCCAGTGTGAACACAGTTAAGAGCAGATTTAAGGCCAGAGTGACTAGAAGCCACACAGGACAGGGGCAGAGATGAGAAGGGAGTGGACTGTGATGGAAACCCAGACATAAAGACTTGACTGTGCAGCCCCTGGCAGCAGAAGGGCTCAGCCTTTAAGAGGAAAGAGGAGCAGCTGAGAGGTGGGACAGCAGCAGTCTGGGAGGCAGCAAAAGGCTGACCAGGATTCAAACCAGGAGGCAGAATCTGCAGGGAGGCAGCAGCCTGCACTCAGAGGGAAAGCTGGAGAAACAGGCTCCAGGGAGGGAAAAGGGAGGCATGGAGAGTGCACAGGAGGGAAGGAGGGAAGAGACAAATGGTCAAGGGAAGGAAGCAGAGGGACACAGGACATGGCCATGGCTCAGGGACCAGCAGAGCTTTGCCCTGTGTTG
>NW_026596433.1:9145292-9173185 GCF_907164565.1 Psammomys obesus | reverse complement strand
TTATCTGGAATAATCTATGATACAGTTCTCTAAGCACAACTCTGCAGGATTATTTCAATTATGGTACCTTCTGTCCATGCTTCTGAGCAATTATCTGGATTAGGTAATCACAGTGAGAAAACTATAACAACTATTATTCGGCTTTGAAATTACAAGCATGATTTCCAGAATGCATAAACAAGAGAAAGCTCAGTGAGTATGAGCTGTCATTGTCCTCTGCTTCAATTTTTATTATTTATTTTTATTTATTTCACTTTATTCAAATTGTATCCACCCATAAACCATTCCCTCCTTCCCTTCTAATCCCACCTTCCCTCCACCTTCTTCATGCATGCCCCTTCTGAAGTCCACTGATTGGGGAGGTCCTCCTCTCCTTCCTTCTGAAATTAGTCTATCAGATCTCATCAAGAGTGGCTGCATTGTCATATTCTGTGTCCTCTGCTTCTTAACTAAGTCAGCCACTTCACTTGCTGTGACCTTCTGACATCAGACCTGCCCTATAGCTATACCATAAGCCCACAAACACTGAGCCAAATGTATTTCTAATGTGAATATTCTAAAGCACTTTTTTTCACACCAAGAGGGAAATAACTTAAAAATGTTGCTATAATGCCCAGGTTGAGTCAGATTTTGTGGTATACCCCCTTAGTTGATTCTTTGCCTTTGGGACTCTTTGGTGGCTAGAGTCTGAAAGAATTTGGTCAGAGAAATCCCCCGTTTTCATTTATTAAGCAGAATTTAACATGCCATTCAGATGGGAATTTGGAATATGTAATAAACTGATTCTTGTGGCTCTATCACATGAACTCAGCTTCCTGAGTAACTGAGATTGAGGAGAAGACTGTCCAATGGCATTTTCCAAATATGGCATTTATTACAACAATAAAAATATTTAATATACAACATAAATGAAATAGAAGTGAGGGGGGCGGAGCCAAGATGGCGACTAGCACTCACAGTTTCCAAGCTGTGGAAGAGATAAAGTTCTGAGTTGATGAGTGGAAGAACTTCTGAAGCCAGGGAAACAACGGAGAGACTTTGTAAACAACAGGGAACATCTCAGGAGGTGGAAACCTTGGTCTCCGGTCACCCAGGGTCTTGTTTGGGGAAGGTGAGAAAAGATCCTTTAATCTCTCGGCACTCCCCTCCCCCAGACCTCCCTCCTCCTCGGCACAGCAGACTCGCCTTTCTCAGACTTGCCTTTCTCAGCTCAGACCTAACTGCCTGGGGCCTGCAGCCACTGAGGCGGAGCCCCAAGCCCTTTATCGGCAAAGGCCAGCAGTACTGTGTCTTGGAGCCCCAGATTCGTGCAGCGGCTGCACCATCCTCCCAGGGCCCGAGTCTGCTAGACGCCATACTGGCTCCGCAGGATCGTGATCACTGACGGTACGGCCCGCCCAATCCCACAGTGACAGAGAATACGCTATATACTCACCAAAACCAGACAGAAACGCCATACAAGCTAGACACACCAGACGCTGGGCCTCCGAAGCTTGGAGAGCACACTGAAGAGACCCCAGGACTTCCCAGAAAGCATCTGGACTAGCAACCCTGTCTCCAGTTACAGTGGGACTTTCTAACCTGGCGGCGGAGCAGCACTGAGCTGGCGGGGCACATCAGCCCTCCAGTTTAAGACTAACCAGGGCCAAACAAGAGAACAGAAAGGCTGGTTACCCCGATTCCCACTGACGTGACCACCCTGAAATCTCCAGCTGCAGCAAGACCTCATAACCTGGCAGTGACAACAGCACGGAACTGGCGGAGCACATCAAAGAAGCAGGGCCAAACCAGAGAGCAGAATGCCCAGATACCCCGATCTCTGCCAAATGACCTGCCTGTACAGCTAGTCCTCAGCACACGCTAAGGACATGGGACCTCTGTCAACTTCCTGAAGAATTCTCCAGACTCGAGAGAGAGAGACAGTACCAGTCTGATCGGCAGAATCCAAAAACAAACAGGGAAGGTCTCAGATAAGCCAATGGCCAGGGGTAGGCGAAAGAACACTTCCAACATAAATCAGGACATCATGACTTCACCAGCAAACCCCAAAATCGATGGATACTCCAATTCCTCAGAAGCACAGGAAAATGACCTTAAAGCCATGCTTGCTCAATTATTTGAGGCTCATAAGGAGGAAATGAACAAATCTTTCAAAGAGTTGGCCAGTCAATTGGAGATAAAGAAAGAAGAAATAGACAAAACCCTTAAAGAAACACAGGCAAACATAGCCAAACAAATAGAGGCACAAGTAGAGAAAAAATTAGTGGCATACAAAAAGGAAATGAACAAAGAAATAGAGTCCATCGTAGAGAGACAGGAATCCAAATTCAAACACATGGAAGAAATGGTGCAAGGCATGAAAACAGAATTAGAATCAATAAAGAAAAAACAAAATGAGAAAACTCTTGAGCTGGAGAACTTGGAGAATAGATCAGGAACCACCAAAGTAAGCATCACCAACAGAATACAAGAGATGGAAGAGAGAATCTCTAGAGCTGAAGACACACTTGCAGAAATTGATACTTCTCTCAAAGAAAAAGTAAAATCAGAAAAATTTCAATCACAAAATATCCAAGAAATCAAGGATGCTATGAAAAGACAAAATCTAAGAATAATAGGAATTGATGAAAAAGAAGACTCCAGGCTCCAAGGTCCAGAAAATATTTTCAAGAAAATCATAGAAGAAAATTTTCCCAACTTAAAGAAAGAGATGTCCATAAGTATACAAGAGGTCTACAGAACACCAAATAGACTAGACCAGAAAAGAAACACATCACGTCACATCATAGTCAAAACACTAAATCTACAGAACAAAGAAAAGATATTAAAAGCAGCAAGGGAAAAAGGCCAAGTAACATATGAAGGTAGTCTTATCAGAATCACACCAGACTTCTCCTCAGAAACTATGAAAGCCAGAAGGGCCTGGGAAAGCATCATGGAGACTCTAAGAGATCACAAATGTCAACCCAGACTACTATAACCTGCAAAGCTTTCAATCAACATAGATGGAGAAAACAAAATATTCCATGACAAAACTAAATTTACACAATATCTATACAGCAAACCAACCCTACAGAAGATACTAGAAGGAAAACTCCAATCCAGCGAATTCACCCAAGAAAATAGGGCATACAGATAATATCCCAACAAAAATGAAAAGAAAACAAGCAATGAAACAGGGTAAGATCATCGACTCCATTACAAAAGGAACTAACATGCATTGGTCAATATTATCTATCAATATTAATGGACTCAACTCACCAATAAAAAGACACAGGCTAACAGAATGGTTACGGAAACAAGACCCAACATTCTGTTGCATCCAAGAAACACACCTATGCAACAAAGATAAACACTACCTCAGAGTAAAGGGCTGGAAAAATGTTTTTCAAGCAAATGGTTCCAGAAAACAAGCTGGAGTAGCCATCCTAATATCTAAGAAAATAGACTTTCATCCGAAGTTAATCAAAAAAGATAAGGAGGGCCACTATATTCTCATCAAAGGAAAAATCCAACAAGAGGACATCACAATTTTGAATATCTATGCCCCAAACACAAGAGCACCTACATTCGTAAATGAAACAATATTAAAGCTTAAATCATACATTGATCCTAATACCTTAATAGTGGGAGACTTCAACACCCCACTCTCATCAAGGGACAGATCAACCAGACAAACACCAAATAGGGAAATAAAAGCACTCACAGAATCCCTAAATCAAATGGAGCTAATAGACGTCTACAGATCTTTTCACCCAAACTTAAAAGAGTACACCTTCTTTTCAGCTCCACATGGAACCTTCTCCAAAATAGACCATATAGTTGGTCACAAAGCAAGCCTCAACAGATACAAAAGGATTGAAATAATCCCTTGTATACTATCTGACCACCATGGACTAAAGCTGGACATCAACAACAACAGGAACAACAAAAAGCTGACACGCACATGGAAACTGAACAACTTACTACTCAATGACAGCTGGGTCAAGGAAGAAATAAAGAAAGAAATTAAAGACTTTCTAGAATTCAATGAAAATGAAGGCACAACATACCCAAATTTATGGGACACATTGAAAGCAGTGCTCAGAGGAAAATTTATAGCACTAAGTGCCTACAAGAAGAAATCCGTAACATCACATACAAACAACTTAATGGCCCAACTGAAAAACCTAGAAAAAAAAAGAAGCAGATACACCCAAGAGGAGCAGAAGGCTGGAAATAATCAAGGTAAGGGCAGAAATCAATCAATTAGAAACAAATAAAATTATCCAAAGAATCAATGAAACAAAAAGCTGGTTCTTTGAGAAAATCAACAAGATAGACAAACCCTTAGCCAAACTAACTAAAAAGCAGAGAGAAACCATACAAATCAGCAAAATCAGAAAGGAAAATGGGGACGTAACTACAGACACTGAGGAAATCCAAACGATTATTAGGTCATACTACAAAAGCCTATATGGCACAAAATTTGAAAATCTAAATGAAATGGATAACTTTCTTGACAGATTCCATCTACCAAAATTAAGTCAAGATCAGATAGAAAGACTGAATAGCCCTATATCTCCCAAGGAAATTGAAGCAGTCATTAACAGTCTCCCCTCCAAAAAAAGCCCTGGACCAGATGGCTTCAGCGCAGAATTCTACAAGACCTTCAAAGAAGTACTAACACCAGTTCTCCTCAAACTATTCCACAAAATAGAAATAGAAGGAACACTACCAAACTCATTCTATGAAGCCACAATCACCTTGATACCTAAACCACACAGAGATCCAACAAAAAAAGAGAACTTCAGACCTATCTCTCTTATGAACATTGATGCAAAAATACTCAATAAAATACTTGCAAACCGAATCCAAGAACACATCAAAGATATCATCCACCATGACCAATGTAGGCTTCATCCCAGGAATGCAAGGGTGGTTCAACATACGGAAATCCATCAATGTAATCCACCACATAAACAAAATGAAGGAGAAAAACCACATGATCATCTCCTTAGATGCTGAAAAAGCATTTTACAAAGTCCAACACCCATTTATGTTTAAAGTCTTGGAGAGATCAGGGATACAAGGCACATACCTAAAGATAGTAAAGGCAATATACAGCAAGCCTATAGCCAACAGCAAACTCAATGGAGAGAAACTTAAATCAATCCCACTGAAATCAGGGACAAGACAAGGCTGCCCACTCTCTCCATATCTCTTTAACATTGTACTTGAAGTCCTAGCCAGAGCAATAAGACAACTAAAGGAGATCAAGGGGATACAAATCGGAAAGGAAGAGGTCAAAGTGTCACTATTTGCAGATGATATGATAGTATACATGAGCAACCCCAAAGATTCAACCAGAGAACTTCTTCAGCTGATAAACACCTTCAGCAAAGTGGCAGGATACAAAATCAACTCAAAAAAATCAGAAGCCCTCTTGTATACCAAAGACAAAAAGGCTGAAAAAAAAATTAGGGAAACAACACCCTTCACAATAGCCACTAATAACATAAAGTACCTTGGTGTGACTCTAACCAAGCAAGTGAAAGACCTGGTTGAGAAAAACTTCAAATCTCTGAAGAAAGAAATCGAAGAAGATCTCAGAAGATGGAAAGATCTCCCGTGCTCATGGATTGGTAGGATTAACATTGTGAAAATGGCCATCCTGCCAAAAGCAATCTACAGATTCAATGCAATTCCCATCAAAATACCAACTCAATTCTTTACAGACCTTGAAAAAAAGATTCTCAGCTTCATATGGAGAAACAAAACACCCAGAATCTCCAAAACGATCCTGTACAACACCAGATCATCTGGAAGTATCTCCATTCCCGATCTCAAGCTGTACTACAGGGCAACAGTAATAAAAACTGCATGGTATTAGCATAGAAACAGAAAGGAGGATCAATGGAATTGCATAGAAGACCCAGAAATAAACCCACACACCTATGAATACTCAATATTTGACAAAGAAGCCAAATCCATTCAATGGAAAAAAGACAGCATCTTCAACAAATGGTGCTGGACCAACTGGATGTCTACATGCAGAAAAATGAAAATAGATCCATATTTATCACCCTGCACAAAACTAAAGTCCAAGTGGATCAAGGACCTCAACATAAAACCAGATACTCTAAATCAGTTGGGAAAAAAAGTGGGGAACAGCCTAGAACTCATTGACACAGGAGACAACTTCCTGAACAGAACACCAGCAGCACAGGCTCTAAGAGCAACAATCAATAAATGGGACCTCATGAAACTGAAAAGCTTCTATAAAGCAAAAGACACTGTCATCAAAACAAATAGACAGCCTACAGATTGGGAAAGAATCTTCACCAACCCTTTATCTGACAGAGGGCTAATATCCAGTATATATAAAGAACTAAAGAAGCAGAAAAGCAACAAAACAAGTAATCCAATTAAAAAATGGGGTACTTTCTATTTTTTTTTGACCTGTCCTTTGTTGAGAGTGCATGTTGAAGTCTCCCACTATTAATGTGTGGGGATCTATGTGTGGTTTAAGTTTTATTAATGCTTCTTTTACAAGTGTGTTTGTCCTTGTACTTGGCGCATAGATGTTGAGGGTTGTCATGTCTTTTTGTTTAAATTTTCCTTCAATGAGTATGAAGTGTCCTTCCCCATCTCTTTTGATTAATTTTGGTTGAAAGTCTATTTTCCTAGATATTAGAATGGCTACTTCTGCTTGCTTCTTGGGTCCATTTGCTTGGAAAACTGTTTTCCAGCCCTTTACTCTCAGGTAATGTCTTTCTTTGTGACTTAGCTGTGTTTCTTGTATGCAAGAGATTGTTGGATCTTGTTTATGCATCCATTCTGTTAGTCTGTGTCTTTTTATTGGAGAGTTGAGTTCATTGATGTTGAGAGAGATTAATGACCAGTGGCTTTTAGATCCTTTGATTTTGGTGTTGCCTGTGGTAGTGTGTTTGTGTGCTTGTCTACTTTTAGTTTTGTTGCAGTGAGGTTATGTATTTCCTGTGATTTACTGTGAAGAGTTTTATTGGTTTATATTTTTCATTCTATTATCTTCCGTCATGCTGGTTTTGTGTGTAGGTATTTTTGAAAATTGTTTTTGTCATTGAATATCTTGTTTTCTCTGTCTATGATGACTGAGAGTTTTGCTGTGTATAGTAGCCTGGTCTGACATCTGTGTTCTCTTAGGGTCTGCATTTTATCTGTCCAGGCCCTTCTGACTTTCATAGTCTTTCTTGAGTAGTCAGGTGTGATTCTAATGTGTTTGCCATTATATATTTCTTGTCCTTTATCACTTGAAGCTTTGAGTATTTTTTCTTCTGTATACTTACTGTTTTGATCATTATATGGCAGAGGATTTTTTTTTCTGGTCTAATTAATTAGGTGTTCTGTAGGACTCTTCTATGCTTACAGGCCTCTCCTTTAAGTTGAGGAAACTTTCTTCTATGATTTTGTTGAAAATATTTTCTGGGCCTTGGAGACAGGAATCTTCTTTCTCCTCTATTCCTATTATTCTTAGGTGTTGTCTTTTCATGTTGTTTTAGATTTCTTGGATGATTTGTTTCATGAATTTTTTAGATTTAGCATTTTCTTTGATTGATACATCATTTTCATTGTTTCTTTCACACCTGAGATTCTTTCTTCCATCTCTTGTAGTCTTTTGGTTACGATTATCTTTGTAGTTCCTGTTTTCTTTTCTTTCTTTCTTTTCTTTCTTTGTAGTTCTTCCTCTCTATGATTTCCTCCATTTGTTTTCTTTAATTTTTCCAATTCTGTCTTCAGATACTGAACTGCTTTGTTGATTTCCTTTGCCTGTCTGACTGTATTTTACTGTTTTTCTTTCAGTTCCTTCCCAGTTTGAACATTCCTGTTTATTTCTTTCAGTGATTTAATTATTTCCTTTCTGAAGACCACGATTTTTATTTATTTATTTATTTATTTATTTACTTATTTATTTATTTATTTATTTATTTATTTTTGCTGCATCTTCCTGTATTTCTTTACAGATGGCCATAATATGTTTGAATCTATCTTCCTCTATTTCTTTGCACATTTCATTTGTTTCCTCCATTATCTTCTTCATAAAAAAATATATGTAAAGTCATCTTCTTGAATTTCACTTATGTTAGGGTATTCAGTCCAGGGCTACTTGCCCCTGGATAAGTGGGTTCTGGTGATGCCATATTGCTTTGGCTTTTGTTTGTTGTGCTTTTACACTGGCCTCTACCCATCTGTCTGTCTCAGGTGTTGACTGTTAGTTTCTGGTGCCTGCTGGAATCCGGAGATGGGGAGAATTCCCTTGTCAGGAAGATGGTTGTTCCTGAAGCAAGCTTCCTCAGCTTTTTATGTATGGTCACCAAATGGCCAGTGGTTCTCAGGAATTGTCATAGCTTACCTCAAGTGTATGTACCTGTGTGTTAACTATGGTCTTTGGTAGTCAGGAGTCTCTCCTCTCACCAGAAGTCCTGAAGACAGCTGCCCTGCCACTGGGTTTCTTGCTCTGAATTTAGTAAGCTTCTGCTGCTGCTCTTACACTGTGTTTTCTGGGTGCAGCCCTCTTGAAGAACCAGGGAGCCCTGTGGTTTGGTCAGTTTAGCTAGGGAGACACGTTACTCCTTGTAGCCTGATCCTGTGTACCCCAGGCTTCTGTAGGTCTGAAGTTGGAGCTCTGTGCCCCAGTACCCAAAGGAATCAGTGGCAGATAAGGGCAGCACTCATGTGTGCAGCAGGAGGTTAGACCCTGTAGCCTAATGGATTTTGCCATGGATTAGCTAGGTATCCTGAGGTCAGGCATGTTGTTTCCCTCACCGTGTATTTTCCTCCCAACAGGGAGACCCAGTCTGTGGTGTTTTGGGGTCCACAGTTCAGTCTGGGATGGTGAGTAGAGTATGCAGGCACAGGCAAGTGGATCCTTGCTGGTGACTGGGTACCTGCAGGAATCCAGGAACTTTTCTGGATAACTTTTCAGGGATGGGGTGGCAGAGGTTGGCTGGGTGCCCCGAGGTTATACCTGGTGTTTTCTTCACCGTGGAGTTTTCTCCCGACAGAAAATTCCAGTCTCTGGTGCCCTGGGACCCAAAGTTCTGTCTGGGAAAGTGAGCTGGGTGCACAGGAGGGTCTCTGGGCTGGTGTCTGAGTGTCTGCTGGAGCCCAGGACCTCTTGCCAGAGATTGTCTGGGTGACCTGAGGTCAGTTAGTCCCAATTTCTTCCTTCACTGTTGGGTGGAAAACCCAGTCTCTGGTGTTGTGGAGCCCAGAGTTCAGTTTGGGATGGTGATCAGAGCATGCAGGCATGTGGCTCTGGGCCAGTACTCTTCTGGAATTACCTGGGTGACTAGTGTACTGACCCGATTACTTCGCACACAATGGGGTTTCCTCTCAGCTGGGAAACAAAATCCCTGGTATTTTATGGCCCACAGTTCAGTCTGTTGGTCACTGTGCAGTCATAGCTGTCCTGCTGATCAGATACAGTGTCCTCTCAGTGCTGCCATCTTGGATCTGATTAATATATTTATAATGATTCACTAAATTCCATAGAGACAGAAGTCTTAAAAGATTAGACTTATGCATTTGTCTTAAAACATTTATGCTCTGTTCTATGTCAACTGGGAAACACTCTGCATCAGATTAAATCCTTTAGAAAAATTCATTCACATAACTGGGGAAAGAAGGTTACAGAGGGAAGAAAAAGATAAATAATACAAATATATTTCAAAAAGCCATACAGAGACATTATTTTATAAGCCTCCTTTAAATCACATTTATTTGTGTACATATACAAAAGCATAGGCAACTGTCTCTTCTCTCAGTTATCTACCAGAAGTTGAAGATAAGTTCTTAATCCTGAAGAAACTACATGCTTCAGAAAAATAACTTGTAAGAATTAAGTTGGAACTGCCTGGAAGGTTTTTCCATGAGAGCTACCTCTAATAGTCAGAATAGATTTGAATGCTATCATTCATGTTTGTTAGTAGCCCTTTCAAGTACATTGTGATGTTCATTTTATAACTTCTGTATGAAAGTCAGTAGCTGTGATGGCTATTCTTGGTTGTCAGCTTGAATATATCTGGAGAGAGCTACAATCCAGAAATGGAGGGGATGCCTGTGAGAGATTTCCTGCTTGGTTTGAAGTGGGTGCTTCCACTTCTAGTCTGGATCTTTGAGGTGGCTTGGAAGAAGACACAGCTCTTCTCTGAATCAGAGCCTGAAAGAAAACACAACACACCTTTGATGTATATCTTGAAGTGGGAAGTCACACTTTTAATCTGTGCCACATCTTAAGTCTATATAAAGATATTGAACAAGGTAGCTCCCACTTTTTGCCTGCTTGCTCTCATCTTGCTAGTGCATCCATTCCTTCACTGGCATTGGAGCCTACTTCTTTGAGATTCTAAAATGAATAGATGATCCTCTGAGACAGCTAACCTTATGGGACTGAAGAACTACTAGAGTCTTGGACTTTTCAGTCACAACTAGGCATTGTTGGATTAGTTGAACTGCAGCCTATAATTTACCCCAATAAATTCCCTTTAACAAACACATATGTAGTCATTCTATAAGTTCTGTGACTCTAGAGAACCCTGACCAATACAGTAGTATAGGTGTTTTTCTTGGGGCCTACGGTCTTGAGGGTTGTAGCTTTGCATGCTGTTTTTATATATCAAATGACATTTGGAAGCCAGTGACACCATGGTCAGTCCTCCAAGTTACAGTCAGACTTCTCTATGGTTACTCTGACACTCCCCCATCTCTGCTTTGTTGGTCTATAGACACTGAAGCCACTGAGCACCAAAAGGCCCAGATTCCATACTGTGCCATGCCAGCTTATTTACCCAAGGAATGGCCGGCTGCTCAGAGACAATGGGCTTTGTTCACAGGCAGGGGCCAACACAATGTTGGGTATTTCCCTACTCACTGCCCATGGCTCTGTCCACCCCTTTTCTGATTAACAGGAGCCTCTCTAATCAAGTGGACAAGGTGACTTCAGGAAATTCAGAGTTAATGGGTTAACAAGAGAGTCTGAATAGCTTTTGGGTGCTGACTGCTTGAGTCTTGGTTGGGGACTCCGGGAATTGCATGCAGGTTTAGAAAGCAGCAGTTTTTCCCTCTGTTCTTCAAGCTGAGAGACAGCCTGCAGAAATCTACCTGGAGTAAATCTTAGCACTGTGCCTTAGTGGTACAGCATTTAGTGAAAACAATCTGTGGTTGTTTCATTACCTGAAATTTAGAGAATGTCTACAATTCTTAGTTTCTTGAAGGAAAACTAGCTAAATGGCATAAAATAGTCTCTCCCATGTAACATTTTTTTTTCGAGAAGCCTACCTAAAATTACTCATTTCTTCATTTAGTGTGTGTGTTCATCGACTTCCCCCTGCTGCTTGCACCATTAGGGTTTTGAGTTGGTTTATATTAAAGTCAGCAGTCAGAGGAAGTAAGAGGTAAAGGGCTGAAGGGACATTTTTATTTTCAGTTGAGGAACTTTGGAAGAGTGTATATCATCTCAACTAGAGCATTATCAAAAGGTTAAGATGGTGTCCAAATGCATGTGGATATTTTCCCATATGGGTATTGTTGAAATCCCTCATTGTTCCTCAGCTACTTCTCTATATAATCCAATGAATGTTTTTTTGAAGTTTCTCGTTTCATTTAACACTACCTAAAAGAAAAGGTCTGATCAAATTTCTACATACAGACACCTTCTAAATCCAAATGAGAAATATATGTGAAGTCTCAGTCACACATATATAAACTAAATGTCTAGTTCTGTCTTTAAGTATTTTGAATGAATCTAATGGGCTGATATCTCATTTATGACACAATGACACAAATAGTTTTCTGCTTAAAATGCATGGAGTGTGGTAGACATGGAGTGTGGAAATATGTTTATAACCTGAATCCTGGAGCTGGGGGAGATGGTGGCTGTCCACATTAGTCCTCTATTGTTGTGATAATGTTCACAACCTACAACAATCTGGATAGCTGAGCTTGCATCTTTATATAACTCAGGAATCCCTGCCCAGAGCTGTCAACATAAACAGTGATCTGGCCACTCCAAAAATAATCATCAATTAAGAAAATGCCTCATAGGCTTGCCTACAGGCTAGCCTTACATAGGTTGTGCCAAGTTGACAAGAAAAGACAACCAGCACATTTGTGTTATATACTGCATGCATTCATATTAAATATTATTAGAAACAAAATACCCCTATTATGATTATATTTTAAATTTTTATTTAGGTAATAAGTTGAGTTAGATTGAGTGTTAAATGAAAAAAAAATGAAGTTATCTTAATCAGCTTCAACTTAGACACTAGATTATTATCCAAATATAATTTTTATTAGCTTTATGTGTTTACTGTTTTTAAAACATAATCTCATGTGCCAATAGAGAAAAGCTACACATTTTCTGGAAACTCAAAATTGTAGAAAATGGAAGATGATTTTTAGCCACAAGATGTCACCCTTAGACTTCAGTGAAGTAACTATGACAGACTTGAGATCCCTCACTGCTCATAGAAACAGGAAGTAGTCTGTTCTACTAAACTTGACAATAGTGACTTAATTTAATGTCATAACTCCTGTTTTACATATGTGTTACATCTTCCCCTTTACTAGAAAGTCCTAGAGTTAGGGAGAAGAGAGCTTTAAAACTATATTTAAGTTTTTCTTCTCCTTAGTTCTATTTCTCATAATTTTTTGTAGTTTTTAAATTCTTTATTAATTACACTTTATTCACTTTGTATCCCCCCTGTGGTTCCCTCCCTCTTCCCATCCCAATCTCTCCCTTCCTCCACCCTCTGCATGAATGCCACTCTTCAAGTCCACTGATAGGGGAGTTCTTCTTTTCCTTCCTTCTGACCCTAGTCAATTAGGTCTCATCAGGAGTGGCTGCATTGTCTTCTGTGGCCTGGTAATGCTGCTTCCCGTCAAGAGAAGGTAATCAAAGAGCAGGCCAATCAGTTCATGTCAGAGACAGTCGCTGCTGTTCCTATTACAATGGAACCCACTTGGATATTGAATTACAATGGGCTACATCTGTGCAGGGGTCTTAGGTTATCTCCATGCATAGTCCTTGGTTGGAGTATCAGTCTCAGGAAAGACCCCTGTGCTGAGATTTTTTTGGTTCTGTCGCTCTCCTTGTGGAGTTCCTGTCCTACAGATCTTACTGTTTCCCAATTCTTTCCTAAGATTCCCTGCACTCTGCCCAAAGGTTGCACATAAGTCTCAGCATCTGCATTGATCATCTGCAGGGCTGAGCCTTTCAGAGGTCTTCTGTGTCAGGCTCCTGACTTGTTCCCTCTTTTCTCCTCTTACACTGATCAGAATGGCCAAGATCAAAAACTCAAGTGACAACACATGCTGGAGAGATTGTGGAGAAAAGGGAACCCTCCTCCACTGCTGATGGGAATGTAAACTTGTACAACCACTCTGGAAAGCAATCTGGCACTTTCTCAACCAACTAGGAATAGAGCTTCCTCAAGATAGAGCTATACCACTCCTGGGCACATACCCAAAAGACTCTCAAGTACACAATAAGGACATTTACTCAACCATGTTTATAGCAGCCTTATGTGCAATAGCCAGAAGTTGGAAATAGCCCAGATGCCCCTCACTGGATAAATGGATGCACAAACTGTGGTATATCTACACAATGGAATATTACTCAGCAATAAAAAAAAAAAAAAACAAGAAAATCATGAAATTTGCAGGTAAATGGTGGGATTTGGAAAAGATCATACTGAGTGAGTTATCCCAGAAGCAGAAAGATGCATACGGTATATACTCACTCATATAGAAATATAATATAGGATAAACCTACTAAAATCTGCACACCTAAAGAAACTAATCAAGAGGGAGGACTCTAGTTAAAATGCTCAATTCCTATCCAGAAAGGCAAAGAGGATGGACATCAGAAGAAGGAGAAAAGAGGGAACAATTCAGGAGCCTATTTCTAGTTATTAATGTACAAATGGCTGCCATTCCTTAAAAGGAATATAAACTATTCTCTCAAAACTCAACTTAACTGCATATTTTCAGGAAAATAAAACATGAAAGTCAGAAAATCAGAGAGAAAACTGTACCTGGTATCTGTGAGACTGTCACTTTAATTTTTCTTTACTAGGTTTAGAAACAGGGAAATAATTCCCATTATTTTACAGTAGAAGCTTAAGTGAAAAGAGAGAGACAAGGCTGGTATTTTCTCTTCCCATAATGCCCTTTGTTTGAGCTCAAGCCTGATGTTGTTTTCCAGCTGCTTTCATGTGGTCATGGTGATGGATGTAGAACACAGCTGGCTATATGAACAGTGTTCAGTCTTGGTTTACATGGCGTTTTAACCACCAAATTGAAGCCACTGCTTACCCTCCAACTGTCTTTTATGTTTAAGCAAGTAGTGCTTGCTGAATGTAAGCATTTCTTTCCATGACCATTTTCTCCATTATTTTGTCTCAGTATTCCACAGTATTTGAGTAGTAGAAATCCATTTCTAGTCCTAAGAGGTTATTGACTGTTATATTTCAATCAATTGGAAAAATTTCTATTACTTATATTTGTATAGATTTTGCAAATGAAACACAAGGGGAGATCAATTGTCTATGGATTACAGACAGTATAATTTCAAGTCAGCTTATAAGCAAATGATTTATGTCTGAATTCCAATTCTCTAGTGATACAAATGTTATGCAGTTTAATACAGAACTTAGAGATTTTCCCCTTTCCCTATATGCTATATTGTCACTCGGTGACTTTGCAATATTTGAAAATTAAACTATTCTTTAAGACAAACACTCTACTGTATATTTAAGTGTTAAATGTGATATTTACCTCTTGGAAAGAGAATATTACATAGGGTTTTAGAAACAATAAATTATACTTTGAGGCAACTATATAACATTTTAATCTTTGGTTTCTGACTTTAAAGAGTATATTATCTATAAGAACATTTATTTCTATAACATATTACTCAATTTAATATCTTTTTCAGATTATAGAATTATAGTTCTTCAGCATCAAGGTAATTTTACCATTTGGAGTACAAAAAAGCCATAATTGCTGATATGTAAATCGGTTGCATTTTATGTTCTTTTGAAGTAGATATTATTTGATGGTAGTTTTAAATTCACAGTCATACTGAGTAGAATATGGAGAGGTTTTTCACATGGCCCCATCTCTACAGGAGCATGCAGTCTTTATTTTTTTTAGTTAAATTTTTATTTTTTAATATTAGTTACAGTTTATTAATTTCATATCCAATCTGTAGCCTCCTCCCTCATTTCCTCCCAATCCCACATTCCCTCCCTCCTTTCTTCCCTGCCCCTCTCCAAGTCCACTGATAAGGGAGGTCCTTCTCCCCTTCCATCTGACCCTAGCTTATCAGGTCTCTTCAGGGAGGCAGACATTCTTACTGTTGAGCATCTCCATGAAAGTGCCATGTTTATTAGAACCAGTAAACTAATATGGACAAATCATTATCAGGCAAAGTCCAGGGGTTATCCTCAGTGTAATTCTAAGTTTCATATTTTGGTGATTTTCTCATCTGCAAAACTATAGATTATCAGTCTGTATTATGGTGTATTTACCCATTTACCTACAGGAAAGCATTTTGGGGTGCATATTTTTGGGAAGACATAATTTCCACTCATTTGTTTTACTATCAAGGAATAAAATTGTTGAATAGTATGCCAAGAATATGTTTAGCTTTATTTTTCATTGGGCATCCCAACAACAATGAATGAAAGTTTCAGTTCCTCTACAACTGTTTTAAATTTAGCAATTTCAATGATTTAAAGAATTTTGGACTGTTTGGTAGGTATAAGTTTTTTTTTCTGCCTTGTTTTGTTTTTTGACACTTAGTTGTTTTTCTTAGGTGCTAGAATTGAACATTCAAAATAAATGCTTTACTGAAGAGCTACATTTGCAGCCAAGATAATCTTTTCTTACCTGAGAGTTTCAAAAGGAAAACATGAACAATTTTCATTTCTTATTTTTTTTTGAACTGGAAATTGTGGAGCTTTTTATTATTATTATTTTTGTTTGTGATTGTTTAGCTTTGTGACATGTTTCAAAAATATACAGAGGATTTTAATCTTGGCATGCAAATTTTCCTGTCGTGAATATTTCCAGCTTATTTTTTCATTATAAAGGCCAATTCACAATGAATACAGTTGGCTCATATCTTGAGGGGACAGGAGCTCCACAAAGAGATCAACACGGCCAAAAAACCTCAGCTCAGGGGGACCTGCAGGGACCGACACTCCAACTAAGGACCATGCATGGAGAGGACCTAGAACCTCTGCTTAGATGAAGCCCATAGTCTGCTCAATTTCCAAGTGGGTTTCATAGTAAGGGGAGCAGAGGCTGTCTCTGACATGAGCTCAGTGTCTGGCTCTTTAATCACCACTTCCTGGAGGGTACAGCCTTCCCAGGCCACAGAGGAAGATGATGCATCCATCCTTGATGAAACCTGATAGGCTAGGGTCATTTAGAAGGGAGGAAGTGCTTCCTTATCATTGGACTAGGGGAAGGACACAGGGGAAGAAGAAAGAGGAAAGGTGGGAGGAGAGGAGGGGGTGGCTACAGCCAGGATACAAAATGAATAAATTATAATAAATAAATAAACAAACAAATAAATACAACAATGAGTGTTGTAATCCTCAAAAAACTCATGAATAAAAATATGATTTGCATGTCTTTTTATATATGCCTCAGTGTTCATTATCCTCAAACCACTGTGAGAATTTTCATATAAGAACTGCATTATTGATTGAGAAAGAGCAGTAGCTCAATGAAAGAGTTATTACCTATCACATGCAAAGAACTGTCTGGTTTTGATCTTGAGTGGAAAATACATTACTAAATTACAAATTGCTTTAATAGCAATAACAATTTGTACAAGAGTTTGAATGGAGCAGCACAATGTTTGTATATATAAACCACACACTACTGTTGTTGTTTTTTTTCAGAAGACAAACTTTTGTTCCCTGTTCTTATATAATACTCTGAAGTTTAAATGCATAGATCAATGTTTTTTTTTATTTTTTATTTCATTTTATTTTTTTATTTAAAGGGAAAACAAGTAGTTTCTATAACTCTTTAATTGTCTGGTTGTTCAATTACTCATAACTTCCCAAACTTTGCCTCTCCAGTCTTTCTTTAGAAATCACCACCTAATTTAAAATGAAAATATTTTCTTCAGAATTCAATTAGGTAATTCATCAATGTATTTGGTTAAGGTGACTTTTATTTTCTCCCAATAATGCATATATACGAACAATATTGAATATTGGTCACAGTATTTAGAAACAACACAAATGCAAAAGATAATGTAACACAGGGACACACAGACACACACATGTTATTGAACCATAAAAGTGAAAGAATAAGAAACTCTTGCCATTTACAACACAAATGAAACTATCACACATTATTCTAAGTCAAGTTAGACCAGAAATAGACAAACACTACATGATTCTACTGATACATGTTAAAGCCTTGTTTATGGGAACAGAGTGTATATCAGGGCTCACAGAAGGAAGGGAGGGAAATAGGGACATGTTAGAAAAACCACTAAGTTGAGTAAGCTTTGAAGAGGTAAGGTAATGTGTGAAGATCACAGTTCATCATAAAGTGTTACAAATTATAAATGTATTGAAGGAGATGTTTAAATAGCCTCACTACCAAAACAAAACCTTATGAAATGATGTATATGATAACCGACTTTATTGTGTAAATCATTTCACAGTGACATATATTAAAACATCTTGTGTACCCTGAAGACATAACTAATTTTGTTACCTATACCTCAATAAAACTGAAAAAGAATAATCAATCTAGAAATACTTATAATCCAAATGCTGTCACTGGAATCTCAGAGAAAATAGGGTAAGTATTTTTCAAAAACTGAACTGGCATCAATGTGAGGAGGACATCTGCTATAAACTAGCTTTAGGTAGACAAAACTAAGAAGAAGCAAGAAAAAAGCAATGAGAACATTCCTTAATTTTCAACTACTGGTTCATACTGCTGCTTACTTAGCTATAACAGAGATGTCATACAAATCCTGGCTCTATGACTTTACATGGCAGATGAAGACAAATAAGCTCATCCTAGAAGCCACGAAAACAAAACAAAAAGTGATGTTTGAACTTATAAATTCCAGCATGGGATTGTGATTTCAGTGCTCCATCTAATGTGGCAATATTGTTTCGGCAGTTCTGGAAATTTAGGAGGTAGACTAGAGTCAGCTGGACCCCCCCCCCCCCAGAGCACATGCTTTCAGTATAGTATCTTTGGATGTTTCTTGTCTCATTGTATCTTGCTCTACCTTGAAGAAAATGGGGTTTTGTTTTGTTGTTCATTTTGTTTTGTTTTGTTATACACTTCGACCACTATGATGTTCTGCCCAAGCTTGTGGAGCCAAACAGCCAATGGACTAAATCTGGGCCTGGGGATATATGTGAGTTGGTAAAGTACTTGCTATTTATGCATGAAGACCCAAGTCTTTATCACCCACATGAAATGCCCAGGGTAGCCATATACACCTATACCCCAGTGTTTTCAAGGTCTGTACATGGCACACGGTCTAGGTGATTGGCAAACTCCAGGTTCAGTGAAGGACCTTGTCTCAAAATATAAGGAAGAGAGTGATTGAGGAAGAAACCTGATTTTGAATTTCAGCCTCCATACACATGCACACATGGGTACAAGGACAATTGGACACACAGTTGTACATGCAAATGAACATGTATGCACATATACATACAATAAAACATTTCTCTCTTTAAGTTGTTCTCAGTTATTTTGGTTAAAGAAATGCAAAAGTAACCTATACCACCAACTATGTCATTTGTCTTTTTGACCTTTGGATATGCGTCCTAATAACTGGTTCTATATTTTTTTCTCTTTAAAAATGTGGATTTAATTCATTATCATTTTCAGATTAGAGAAATATAAAATTGATTGTAAGACAATGATTGATGTGAGCTTAGAAGCCATTGGTTAAACCAAACCAAATCAAACCAATTCATTTATATTATATTATGTTCTTCACCTAAAAAGATCTCTGCTGACATATGTTTAATATCCTGAAAGCCCTCAGTCAAATCAAACATGTTTGAAATACTGTCTTAAGGAATGAATGAGGTGTTTTTTAGATTTTCAATCAAAATGTAAGCTAAGTTTCCTTTTATAAGTAGCTGAGAGATTAATAGTGATGACATGGATCAGAAAAGAAATGATTACTAAACTGAAAGTCAGTGGAAAATTAAGTACAAAATTAAAAGGATATAAAAAGGAACAAACATGAAGGAATGCTGAAGGCAGGAGATTTAGGAGTGTAAGACCATCCTTGACTGCCCATGTAGTTCAAGGCCAACTTGGGCTACGTGGTACCTACTCTCATAAAGGTCAGACAACATCAGCATGAAAAACCAAAAAAAAAAAAAAAAAAAAAATCAAAAACCACTGCTGACTTTGTAAATACAAGTGTTATATTTTCTATTATGATATCATTAAATACAATGGAAAGAAAATAAAGCTAGGAGTGAAACAGAATAATCAGAGGAACACTGATTTATAAAAAAATGTCAGAGTGAGATGACAATGGGGAACAAATGTAATGTCTATATCATAAATTTACTTTTTATTCTTCAATTTTATTAGCTCTGTGAGAATTGCATACAATGTGTTTTGATAATGTTTAACCCTGCCCTAAATCCTCTGATATCTGTTTCCCCTTGCTTACAAACCCCAATTTCGTCTTCTTTTTTTTTTTTTTTTTTTTTTTTGAACAGTCATCATAGACAGTTGGTGTTTTCCTATACTTTTAAATACGTGGCCTTTCACTAGAGTGTGGTTTACCTATCAAGAGCTATACCCTTAAATAAAACCAACCCTCTCTATCAGAGCATCTGTCAATTGCCAATTGCTCCTCTGTGAGGGGTATGACTTCATGGACACCTCCCCTCTCTATTCTGGGTTTTGTCTGGCTTGAACTTCCACAGATCATGCACATACTGTAAGAACCAGCATGAAATCATATGTGCAACTACACTTCTGTGTCTGGAAAACACTGTTTTCTTATAGCCACCTGCTGCCTCTGGCTCTTACATTATTCCATTTCTTCTTCTGCAATAATCTAGTCTTAAGGGGATTCTAATTTAGAGCTGAGCATTCTACAGTGTTACGTTCTTGGAGCCTTGACCACCTGTAGGTCTCTTTGTTAACCATGACCAAGAGCAAAAAGAAGCTTCTCTGATAAGGTTTGACCAATGTACTAATTTATTGGTATAAATCATTAGAAGTCTGTGTACTACTATGCCTATTTAGCAGTGTAACTGTAGTATGCTCACCAATAGGGCCAATGCCTTGTCTAGCCATAGATCCTTGGCCATGATAACAGTGCCAGACATGATTGCAATTTGTGGAAGGGCCTTAAATTTAATGACAAGGTGCTTTCTTATCTCTATAATTTTTGTGCCACTTTTGTGCCAGTGGGCAAGTCTTACCAGAGCTGTTGCTATTGTAGTTTACAAGGTTCACAGCTGGATAAGACTGATGATTACTTTTCTTATCCAGTAGACTGGATGTCTACCACCATCTAGCACTATGAAAGCTGTCCAGCAAGAATGAAGCTTCCAGGGCACTATAGATTTGATTTCTACAAAGCCATGAAATCTGGAAACAACCCATATGTCCCTCAGTTGAGGAATGGATACAGAAATTGTGGTACTTTTACACAATGGAATATTACTCAGCAATTAAAAATGAGGAAATCATGAAATTTGCAGGCAAATGGTGGGACCTGGAAACGATCATCCTGAGTGAGGTATCCCAAAAGCAGAAAGACACACATGGAATATACTCACTTATATAGACCTATAAGATATGATAAACATACTGAAATCTATCCACCTAAAGAAGATAAACAAGAAAGAGGACCCAGGGTAAGATGATCAATCCTCACTTAGAAAGACATAGGGGATGGACATTGGATGTAGTAACAAACAAGTAACAGGACAGAAGCCTAACACAGAGGGCCTCTGAAAGACTCTACCTAGCAGTGTATCAAAGCAGATATTAAGACTCATAGCCAAACCTCCAGCAGAATGCAGGGAATCAAAAAATAAATAAATAAATAAATAAAGAGGGGGGGAATTAATACTATCTAGAGAGGACAGGAGTTCCACAAGGACCAAATATATCTGGGCACAGGGGTCTTTTTTTTTAATTACACTTTATTCATTTTGTATCCCCCCAATAAGCCCCTCCCTCCTCCCCTCCAGATTCCACCCCACCTCCCCTTTCTGCATGCATGCCACTCCCCAAGTCCACTGATAGGGGAGGTTCTCCTCTCCTTTCTGATCTTAGTCTATCAGTTCTCATCAAAAGTGGCTGCATTGTCCTCTACCGTGGCCTGGAAAGGCTGCTCCCAGGGGTCTTTTATAAGACTATTTCTCCAAACAAGGACCATTTATGGATGCAGCCTAGAGCCCCTGCTCGGATATGGCCCTTGGTGGCTCAGTATCCATGTGGGTGCCCTAGTGAGAGGAACAGGGACTGTTTCTGACATGGACTTGATGGCGGGCTCTTTGATACCCCCCCCCCCCGAGGGAGGAGAAGCCATGCTAGGCCACAGAGGAGGACTTTGCAGCCAGTCCTAAAGACACCTGATAAACCAGTATCAGATGTAAAGGGAGGAGATTCTCCCTTATCAGTGGACTTGGAGGGGGGCAGGGAGGGGACGAGGGTGGGAGATGGGATTGGGAAGGAAGGAGGGAGTGGGATACAGCAGGGATACAATTAGCCAACTGTAACTAATATTAAAAAATAAAATTGAAAAAATTCACCTGAAAAAAAGAAATATGCAAATTTAAAGGTTTTTATCACTTCCTAAGAAATATGATTTTTTATTTTTTGTCCAAAGTGCCAAATTACCTTTATATTTTCAAATGCTTACTAGCACAGACTTCTATACAATCATATCCTTTTGGAGCTTTTTCAAAAATTCAATAGAAACAATGATATGCTACCATACACTGGATAAACCGTCACTCATAAAGTAATACTGAGTGTTGCAACCATTTGCCGCTCTCACATGTGTATTATACTAGTAAATCTCATGTTTTAAAAGCTCTTTCCTGTTTTCTCATTAAAAATTGAGGCATTTAACCTGGAGAATGTTTACCACTTCCAAATTGCTCTTTAGCACAGAACAACATAAGAATCAGTGATTAATCACAGAGGGTCTGAACATTTGTTGGAAAAAATGGGTTCAAAATACAAGTATTTAAAGAATTTACTGAGGTCTCTTTGAACTCCCCATCACTATTGGAAAGGTGTGTGTGGACAGAGAACTGGCTGATTGATGCTCCATTCAGTGGACTGTCTAGTCTGACTGGAAAAGGATATTTACAAACAAAGGAGAAGAAAACTGAACCAAGCAAATAACCAAATCAAGTATTGTTGTACTCTAGTCTCTTCAGCTATACTTACATGGAAATAATACTTTTTAATAATGTGAGTCAAATTTATGGCAAAATGATGAGTTATTGTCTATTTTGTGACTTCAAATAAAATATTGCTGGTTCCTGTAACAAGGATGTAATTTCTTAAACAAAATTATGTACATGTGTTACAGAAGGTAACATATATAAACAAATATATATTTGTTCAAAATAAGTATGTTTTACTGTATTCCTCAAATATTACCTGAATATCAAAGCATTTCACAGGTATTTAACTTGTAAATGTGAGAATGTGATGGCATAATATGCATGCAGCATATCTACATGATAAAATAGTAAGATTTATCATTTGGTAATTTCTGGTTATTATTCCAATGAAGGTTGTAAGAATTCCAAGTCCTTAGTCTTTTTTTTAGATAAAAAAAACTAAAAAGTGAATACCATAGAAAAACTTGGACAGATTATTATTAATTTTAACAATGATTTAATATTTTAATAAATAATAATCATTGTATTCACAAGAATTTAATGTTATTATAAAATATGCCCTGAACTGCTTCAAATACTGTTCCAAAGGAAAATTGGAGAAAATACATTCTTCAAGGGTGAGAACAGGGGTCTCCATTTTTTTTTTTTTTTTTTTGAAGCGGTAAATAGTAATACCTAAGCCATTAAGGAGAGAGAATCACCATTCGTTTAGACATGCTCTCAGATATGTCATGGTCCCTAGCTCATTCTATTTTGGAAAAACAAACAAACAAATAAACAAAAAAATCCTACCCACTTTAGGTTGTAAACTAGATTTTCATTTTCAAGGTAGGCATTTAATGTTCACTTCAAACATGTCTTATATAAATAATAAGTTACTAGTACATATTGTTAACATATATTACTAGTAACTCTTATTAACACACCAAATTCTGACTAGTCCTGTCGTGGTTATTGGCATGGGCTATATGACAATTATTCCACTTGACAATTAAACATACATATATGACAATACCATGCCATTTTTATTACTTTTGCTTTGTAGTAGGGCTTGAGATCTAGGATTGAGATACCTCCAGAAGCAATTTCATTCTAAAGGATTATTTTAGCTATTCTGGATTTTTTGTTTTTCCATATGAAATTGATACTTGTTTTTTCAATGTCTGTAAAAAATTGTGTTGGTATTTTGATGGGAATTGCATTCATTCTGTAGATTGCTTTTGGGAGTATAGCTATTTTCACTATGTTAATCCTACTAATTCATGAGCATGGCGTATCTTTCCATCTTCTGATATTTTCTTCAATTTCGTTCTTCAGAGACATCAAGTTTTGTTTTGTTTTTTTTTTCACATAGGTTTTTGACTGGGTTGGTTAGAGTTACACTAAGGTACTTTATGTTACTTGAGACTGTTGAGAAAGGCATAGTTTCCCTAATTTCTTTATCAGCCTGTTTGTCTTTTGTATATAGGAAGGCTTCAGATTTTTTTGAGTTAATTTTGTAGCCTGCCACTTTGCTGAAGGTGTTTATCAGCTGAAGGACTTCTCTGGTAGAAATTTTGGGGTCACTCATGCATACTATCATATCATCTGACATAGAAACAGACTGGTGTACCAATAGAATTGACTAGAAGACCCAGAAATAAACTCTCACATCTATGGAACTCAAATTTTGACAAAGATGCCACAACCATACAATGGAAAAAGAAAAGACAGCATCTTCAATTAATGGTCCTGGGCTAACTGGATATCTACATGTAGAAAAATGAAAATAGATCCATATTTATCACCCTGCACAAAACTAAAGCCCAAGTGGATCAAAGACCTCAACCTGAAACCAGACACACTAAATCTGTTAGAAGAAAAAAGTGGGGAAGACCCTAGAACTCATTGGCACAGGAGACAACTTCCTGAACAGAAAATCAACAGCACAGGCTCTAAGATCAATTATTAATAAATAGGACCTCATGAAACTGAAAAGCTTCTGTAAAGCAAAGGACAACTGTCATCAGAACAAAATGACAGCTTACAGACTGGGAAAGTATCTTCACTAACCCTCCATCTGACAGAGGGCTAATATCCAGAATATATAAATAACTGAAGAAGCTAAACACCAACAAACCAAACAGAACACCAACAGCACAGGCTCTAAGAGCAACAATCAATAAATGGGACCTCATGAAATTGAAAAGCTTCTGTAAAGCAAAGGACACCGTCATCAAAACAAAGCGACTGCCTACAGATTGGGAAAGAATCATCACCAACCCTTTATCTGACAGAGGACTCATATCCGATATATATATATATATATATATATATATATATATATATATATATAAAGAACTAAACAAGCTGAAAAACAATAAACCAAGTAATCCACTTAAAAATGGGAAAAAGAGCTAAAGAGAGAATTCTCTGTAGAGGAATATCAAATGGCAGAGAAGCACTTAAAGAAATGCTCAACCTCATTAGCCATTAGGGAAATGCAAATGAAAACAACCCTGAGATTTCACCTTACAGCCATCAGAATGGCCAAGATGAAAATCTCAAGGGACAACACATGCTGGAGAGGTTGTGGAGAAAGGGGAACCCTTCTCCACTGCTGTTGGGAATGTAAACTTGTACAACCACTCTGGAAATCAATCTGGCACTTTCTCAGACAACTAGGAATAGCCCTTCCTCAAGATCCAGCCATACCACTCCTAGGCATATACCCAAAAGAGGCGCAAGTACACAAAAAGGACATTTGCTCAACCATGTGTGTAGCAGCTTTATTTGTAATAGCCAGAAACTGGAAACAACCCAGATGCCCCTCAACTGAAGAATGGATGCAGAAATTGTGGTACATCTATACAATGGAGTATTACTCAGCAATGAAAAATAAGGAAATCATGAAATTTGCAGGTAAATGGTGGGACCTGGAAAGGATCATCCTGAATGAGTTGTCCCAGAAGCAAAAAGACACGCATGGTATATACTCACTCATATAAACATACAACATAGAATAAACCCACTAAAATCTGTACATCTAAACAAACTAAGCAAAAGAGAGGACCCTAACTAAAATGTTCAATCCTCATCCTGAAAGGCAAAGAGGATGGACATCAGAAGAAAAATAAAATAAGAAACAACCTCAGAACCTGCTACAGAGGGCCTCTGAAAGCCAGAAGAAAACAGGAAACAACCTTGAAACCTGCCACAGAGGGCCTCTGAAAGCTTCTGCAGTATAGACTGTCAAAGCAGATGCTGAGCCTGATGGCCAACTGATGGGCAGAGTGAATGGAATTTTATGTAAGAAGTGGGAAATAATAAGAGCTGGAGGAGACAGGAACTCCACAAGGAGAGCAACAGATCAAGATAATTTGAACACAGGGAACTTCCCAGAAAATCATACTCCAACCAAGGACTATTCGTGGAGATGACCTGGAACCCCTGCACAGGTGTAGCCCATGGCAGTTCAGTGTCCAAGTGGGTTACATAGTAATGGGAAGAGGGACTGCCTCTGACATAATCTGATTGGCCTGCTCTTTGTTCACTTCCCCCTGAGGGGGGAGCAGCCTTAACAGGCCACAGTAGAGGACAATGCAGCCACTTTTGATGAGAACTGATAGACTAAGATCAGAAAGAAGAGGAGAACCTTCCTATCAGTGGACTTGGGGAGTGGCATGCATGCAGAAAGGGGAGGTTGGGTAGGATCTGGAGGGGATGAGGGAGGGGCTTATGGGGGGATACAAAATGAATAAAGTGTAATTAATAAAAAATTTTAAAAAAATGGAATACAAATTTAAATAGAGAATTCTCAACAGGAATATCGAATGGCAGAGAAACACTTAAAGTAATGCTCAACATCTTTAGTTATCACGGAAATGCAAATCAAAATGACCCTGAGATTTCACATCACATCCCTCCAAATGGCTAAGATAAAAAACTCAAGGGATAATGCATGCAGGAGAGGGTGTGGAGGAAGGAGAAACCTCCTCCATTGCTGGTGGGAAGGTAAAGTTGTACAACCACTTTGAAAATCAATCTGTTGCTTCCTCAGACAATTAGGAACAATGCTACCTCATGATTCAGCTATTCTACTCCTAGGTATATACCCAAAAGATTCCCCACCATTCATTAAAGACATTTGCTCAATCATATTCATAGCAGCTCTATTCGTAATATCCAGAATCTAGAAATAACCTATAGGTCACTAAATGGAAGAATGGATAGAGAAAGTGTGGTACATTTTCACAATGGAATACTACTCAGCAATTAAAAACAAGGAAATCATGAAATTTGCAAGCAAGTAGTAGAAATTAGAAAAGATCATCCTGAGAGAGGTAACCCAGAAGCAGAAAGACACAAATGATATATACTCACTTATAAGTGGATATTAGCCATATAATATAGGATTAATATACAAAAATATATAGCTCTAAAGAAGCTAACCAACAAGGAGGACCCTAGGGAAGATGCTTAATCCTCATTCAGAAGGGAAAACAGGTTGACATGAGAAGTAGGAGAAAACAAGTAACAGGACAAGAATTTTCTACAGAGGACCTCTAAATGCCTCTTCCCACCAACTTATCAATGAAGACTCATAGCCAAACTTTGGGCAGAGTGTCAGAATCCTTATGGAAGAAGAAGGAGATAGAAAGACCTGAAGGGGACAGGAATCTCACAATGAGAACAACAAAGCCAAAATACCTGGGCCCAGGGGATCCTGCAGAGATGAATACTCCAACTAAGGACCATCCATGGAGAGTACCTAGACCCCCTGTTGAAAGGAAGCCCATTGGCTGCTCAGTCTCCAAGTAGGTTCCCTAGAAAGGGAGGCAGGGGTTGTCTCTGACATGAACTCAATGGCTGGGTCTTTGATCACCTCCTCCTGCTGGGTGCAGTCTTGGCAGACCACAGAGGAAGATGATGCAGCCAGCCTTGTCGAGACCTGATAAGTTAGGGTCAGATAGAAGGGACCTCCTCTATAAAGGAACTAGGGAAAAGGCATAGAGGGAAAAGAGAGGATGGGTGGGTTTGGGAGGAGACAAGGGAGGGAGCTGTAATGAATAAATTGTAATAAATAAATATATAGATAAAATTTAAAAAACATGCATGTATGATTCTCAGGCTTCTTCTTGAGGAGACATCCCCCACTTAAATGGTTCATATCTATTTGTACCACACAGAACTGTATCAAGTTCATCCATATCATTCCCCTAAGTCAGACAGATACATTTCACTTGCCACTTGCCTGTCACTGAAGAAGCCAAGCGTTCTAACTACTCTAAAGCTGTTTTCTCTTCACTTCCAGAGAAGTTGCTTGAAATACCAAGTAATTTAGAATTTTTCTATTACCTTGATGACAACTCCCCACCAGTACCTGGCTTCAGTTTCTATACCAAATTACTCTTCATTATTTCTTTTTTTAAATTTCATCATCATCATCATCATCATCATCATCATCATCATCATCATCATCATCAT
>NW_026596433.1:9082662-9145282 GCF_907164565.1 Psammomys obesus | reverse complement strand
ATCATCATCATCATCATCATCATCATCATCATCATCATCATCATCATTATTATTATTAATTTAGTTGCTTTTTCCTCCCCTATACCTCTTTCCTTGTCCACTGATAGGGGAAGTCTTTCTCCCCTACTGTCTGACTCCAGTCTATCAGGTCCAATCAGGATTGCCTGTATCCTCTTTCTCTGAAGGCTGGCTAGGTCTCCCCTCCCCAATTTCCCCCCAAGGGAGAAGTGATCAAGGAGCAGGCAATTGAATTCGTGTTAGAGACTGTCTTTTCTCTCAGTATTACTCTTTATTATTAATAGATAAAAATCACTTCCATATGGCCAACACCGAAGTTTTTGTCTTTAACAAATCATTTCTTAAAATTATGATATTATGATGTATTTGCTTTTTTCTCCTCCAAACTTAAAAAAAATACAGCTTATTATTTAAAAAGACATAACTAATTTTCTCTTAACCCTGTAGGTCCTCTCAACTCTTTTCTTGAGCTTTTTTTTTTTTTTCTCTGCTTTACTTTTGCCTTGCAAATATTCTTGAATGTCTCAGGATGTATGTGTAACTTCTTAATCTCTGCCTACTGTTTTTCCAAGATAGTCTTATCTGAACCTATGCATTCTGCAACCAATTATACTTCAAATGTTTATTTGCAATCCTAATCACTCAAATTCACTATCTATAAATAACAGCCTAATTGAAATCGCTGAGAGAACCTTAAAGCAATTATATAAACAAATTTTTAATTCTTCACTATGGGTCTACACAGCAAATTAGCCCAACACTCTACATTTCATGTGTGGACAAGTGTCGGTGGTTGCAAATCTGACTTCCTAAGATGAAAACTAGTGATCAGTGTTGACTCATGTTTTTAATCACTCTTCACCTTCTATCCTGATCACTTATTATTCCTTATTTTTAAAAAAAATATTTTGTTTTGATACTTTAATATAAATATATCCTTTCCCTTCTCTTTCTTTCCTCTAAAGCTTCCCATATTCCTTCCATGATCTCTTTCATGCTTTCTTCATAAATTGTTTTATATTCCAGTGTTCTTTGAAAAAAAATTTTACTTCAGTTTTCTTTTAACTTTCTTTCATAAGCACTATCATTTTAATTTTGACCCAAGGTATTCATTTCATCATTATTCCTCATATCAGAGAAAAAAAAAAAGCTGTCATCTATGTCATTATACTCAACATTGCTAAAATAAATGTTTGAAATTACAACTTATCTAATTTCCTACCCTATTTTTAATTTTTTAGGGGATGAAGGGATTATTTTAGTTCACAGTTCCAGAGGAATAGAGTCCATTATTGTCCAGAGGACACAGCAACAGGTAGAATAGGCAAGATGCCAAAAACAGTAAAAAGAAAAAAAAAAAAAAAGGATTGGCTGAACTTATTAGCTCCGTACAGGGTAAGCAGAGAGAGAAACAGTAAGTTCAGCTTGGATATAAAGCCTCAAAGCCCACCCAATGACATACTTCCTACAGCAAGGTTCCACCTCCTGAGGCTTCCATTACCTTTCCAAATAATGCTACAAGCTGGGAAACACATAATTCCATTCCGCACCTTTCATATTCAAACCACAGCACATACCGTCTACAGCTCCAGAACCAGGGAATATTCTATGTTAGTGGTTCTCAACCTGTGGATCCTGACCCCTCCGGGGATCAAACAAGCCTTCCACAAAGGTTGCACATCAGATATCCTGCATATCAGATGCATATCTTGCATATCATTGCAATTCATAACAGTAGCAGAATTATATTTTTGAAGTAGCAACAAAAATAATGTTATGGTTGGGGTCACCACAATGTGAGCAACTGCATTAAAATGTTGCAGCATTCGGAAGGTTGAGAATGACCGCTTGCCTCTGTGGGCACTGCAGGTGTGTAGTGCCTTCATGTGCTTGTAGACAAAACACTTATGTACATAAAATAAAAAATATTATGTGTACCTTAAAAACAAAGCAAAAAAAGAGGAAGTAAAACAAGATAGTGACACCTAAAGTTAAATTGAGGTCAAGGACTACAGGGGAGATTGTATCAAATTTAGAATGAAACTTAGATGCTGATCACTTTAAAAATAAGCTAGTGATCAATGTATAGTGAATAACTCTAGAGAAGAGACAAGCATGGGGTTTTATGATAAGACTAAAAATAGGAAATGCATCCCAGCCATAATATTCTGAAGTATTTACCATCTAGATTCTATATTCTGCCACAGATATTTGCACACCAATGTTTATGGCTGCATTATTCGTAACATCTAGAAATTCAATACAGCCTAGTTAGCTTTCAACAAAAGAATGGATGATGAATATATGTATATATACTCACTAGAATTGTATCTAACTGCAAAAAATATAATTATAAAACGTCCAGAAAGATGGATAGTTTTAAAAATGATTGTATCAAGTGAAATAATCCATATTTTAGAAAGAAAAACACTATATGTTCTGTCAGATAGATAGATAGATAGATAGATAGATAGATAGATAGATAGATAGATAGATAGATAGGTAGGTAGATAGATAGATAGATAGATAGATAGATAGATAGATAGATAGATAGATAGATAGATAGATAGATAGACAGATATGCATTCATTCTGGAGAAAGTTTTCTGCTGTTGTTTTTCTACTCCATGAAAAATTTAAGGACCACTCACGCATTTTTGTACATATGAAAATAGTCATGGATTTCATCAGAAGCTGTTTAGACTGCATTAGGATGTGCACAGAGGGAATTTATACAGATGTCAGGGATAATCATACATTTGGTTTTTAATTTTGAATATAGAATATATATTCTAAGTAGCAATTCTCTTTATAACCAACTTTTTCATGGTAAATAAATGTAAAAGAAAACAAAAGAGTGAAGAAAACAACTGTAAAAAAGGAATTTAGAAATGAAGGAAGACTTGGGCCAGTGTTAGTTACTAGGAAACCAAATCTTAGTTACAGTTTCAGAATCATCTAGTATCTTTTATCTTGCTTTCTGTTCACAATAAATTAAGGAGAGACAAATAATATTCAATAATAAGGTTTCCATTCATATTGATTTAAATCACTGTTGGACTGCAAAGATAGCTTGGTTGTGTGAGACCATTACAGCACAAGCAGGAAATAGGAGGACTTAATGAACTTTGAACACACACCCAGCTTCCATACAAATGTAGATAGATGTGGTGGCCAGCTCATCATTCAAGCACTGAGAAGGCAGAGGTAGGGCATCATCAGACAACAGTTACTATCTAGAAAAGCTGTCATGAGTAAGCCCTAATTCAACCTGGAGGCTCTGGCTCTATAAAAAGGTGGTGTAGGAAACTCTACATCAGTTTCTGACCTCCTCTCATAATTACATTTGTGTATACATGCAACAACCCACATGTGAACACACACACAAACAAAGAGCTGACTGACTACTTGAGCAACATGGTTCATACCTGTAATCCTACTCCTTGAGAGGGGAAGGAAGAAGGATTGGCAGTAGTTTGAAGCCCATCTGGATTGCAAAGATCATTAGCCAAGCTTTGACTACAGAGAAAACATATCTCAAAAAATAAATAAATAAAAATATAAAAAAAAACAAAAAACAAAACACAAAAAAAAGAACCTCAAAACAAACATACACCCTCCCTCCCCTTTCTGCATGCATGCCACTCCCCCATTCCACTGATAGGGGAGGTTCTCCTCTTCTTTCTGATTTTAGTCTATCAGTTCTCATCAAAAGTGGCTGCATTGTCCTCTACTGTGGCCTGGTAAGGCTGCTCCCCCCTCAGGGGGAAGTGATCAACGAGCAGGCCAATCAGATTATGTCAGAGGCAGTCCCTCTTCCCATTACTATGTAAACCACTTGGACACTGAACTGCCATGGGCTACACCTGTGCAGGGGTTCCAGGTCATCTCCACGAATAGTCCTTGGTTGGAGTATGATTTTCTGGGAAGTTCCCTGTGTTCAAATTATCTTGTTCTGTTGCTCTCCTTGTGGAGTTCCTGTCCCCTCCAGCTCTTACTATTTCCCATTTCTTACATAAAATTCCATTCACTCTGCCCATCAGTTGGCCATCAGGCTCAGCATCTGCTTTGACAGTCTATACAGTGACATGCATGCAGAAAGGGGAGGGAGGGTGGGACCGGGAGGGGAGGAGGGAGGGGCTTATGGGGGGATACAAAATGAATAAAGTGTAATTAATAAAAAATTAAAAAAAAACAAGCAATAAAGAAGATAATTTCTAAAAAAAAAAAAAAAAACAAAAACAAACATACAAATCAAAAAGAAAGCCTGTCAAAATAATAATTGAAAAGAAGCCTTTCCATTAGTTAGTTAAAAATAAAGCAATATATGTGTTGGTGAATGTGGGTTGTAGCAGCTATACTATTTGTGAGGCAAGATGGATATGAATTAACTATTTAGACTTTCAAGGACTAAGGTCAATTTGAAATTAGTAATGATATTAGCTACTTCACAGTAGTTTTGTACAAAATCAATAATAGTTTAATATTGCCACCTTGTATGGTGCAGTTTAGCGTTTACTATCTGGAACATAAAGACATCATTTTTCCCGTTTTTAACCTCCTTGAACCTTCCTGAAGCGTCTTCATCATTATCTGCTTGATTATTTCTTAACTAGCCTATGAAAATAGCCCTTTGATTTGCTACTTGGTCAACAGTTTCTTGAATTTAGCTATTTTACAATAGCCTCAGCCTTACCCTTGAGGCAAACATATTTTCATAAGAAGAATCTATAAACTTCAATTCAATAAGCCTGACAAAAATAAGTAGAGTTATTGGAACACACATGAAATAACAGAAACAAGTTTATTCCATGTACTTTTGAAAATTATCAGTGAGAGAATTTTCAATGACTTAATATCAATCAGATCCCCTTTAATGTTCTCCAGCAAAAGTACAATGGGAAAAAATGAATGTGGATACTTCTTCAAACTCCTACATATAAGAGAAACCAGAAACAAAGTCCCAGAGAGCAAAGCCAAGATGTAGTGCATTGAAGAGACTAAGGGCAGCAGCAAAATGGCAGCCAGAACCTACCATTGTGTTTAATATGCAACAAAAAATTTCAGGTTTTATAAAGTATGTCTCTCTCTGAAAAAAATAGAATAAATAAGAAAATTGAGAGATTCCCTAATGAACTTCCAAATTTTGGTAACTTACAACAAGGTTTTCAGAGAAAATGATGCCATGGAAGTAAGGAAATTAGTCTTATGGACATCCATGACCCTGATGAGATTTGAGCAGATAATCTCAGTTTGATGATTCTCTCAATTGCTTTGATAAACAAATATACACCAGAAGATATTCTAATTTTTTTAATTTGTTTTTTTTTCTAAATTGCTGTTTAATCACTTTGTATCCCAGATGAAACGCCCTCCCTTATGCCCTCCCATAACCTCCCTAGGTCCACTGATAGGGGAGGTCCTCCTCCACTCCCATCTGACACTATCCTATCAGGTACTGTCTGTACTGTCTTCTTCTGTGGCCTGGTAAGGCTGCCCCCCCCCCCCAGGGGAGGTGATCAAAAAGCCAACCACTGAGATCGTATCAGAGACAGTCCTTGTTCCTCTTTCTAGGATACCTACTTGGAGACTGAACTACCATGGGCTACATCTGTGCAGGGGTCTAGTATATCTCCATGCATGGTCCTTGGTTGGAAAAGACCCCTGTGCTCAGATTTCTTGGTTCTTTTGCTCTCCTTGTGGAGCTCCTGTCCCCTCCAGGTGTTTCTATCTCCCTCTTCTTTCATAAGCTTCCCTGTACTCTGCCCAAAGTTTGGCTATGAGTCTCAGCATCTGCTTTGACACCTTGCTGCATAGTCTTTCAGAGGCCCTCTGTGGCAGGCTCCTATCTTGTTCCTTGTTTTCTTCCTTTTCCACTCTTTATCCCATTTGACTTTCTGAATGGAGATTGAACATCTTACCCAGGGTCCTCCTTCTTGCTATGCTTCTTGATGTGTACAGATTTCAGTATGTTTATCCTATATTATATGTTTAATAGCCACTTATAAGTGATTATATATCATGTGTGTCTTTCAGCTTCTGGGATACCTCATTCAGGATGATCTTTTCTAGTTCCCATCACTTGCCTGAAAATTTCATGATTTTTGTTTTTTTAATTGCTGAATAGTATTTCATTGTGTAAACATACCACAATTTTTGTATCCATTCCTCCATTTAGGAACATTTGGGTTGTTTCCCGATTCTGGCTATTATGAATAAAGCTGCTACGAATGGTTGAGCAAATCTCCTTGTTGTATACTTGAGCATATTTTGAATATATGCCTAGAAGTGGTATAGCTGGATCTTGAGATAGCACTAATCCTAATTGTGTGCGAAAGCTCCAGATTGATTTTCAAAGTGGTTATACAAGGTTACATTCCCACCAGCCAAGGAGGGGATTTCCCCTTTTTCCACATCCTCTCCAGGAGGCATCATCCCTTGAATTTTTTATCTTAGCCATTCCCATGGATGTGAGGTGAAATCTCAGGATTGTTTTGATTTGCATTTCTGTGATGACTAAGGATGTTGAGCATCTCTTTAAGTGTATCTCTGACATTTGATAATCCTCTGTTGAGAATTTTCTGTTTTTCTTTTTACCCCATTTTTTAAATTGGATTACTTGGTTTGTTGGTGTTTAACTTCTTCAGTTCTTTATATATTCTGGATTTTAGCCCTCTGTCAGATGTAAGGTTGGTGAAGATAACTTTTCCAGTCTGTAGGCTGTCGTTTTGTTCTGATTACAGTGTCCTTTGCTTTACAGAAACTTTTCAGTTTCATGAGGTCCGATTTATTGATTGTTGCTTTTAGAGCCTGTGCTGTTGCTGTTCTGTTTAGGAAGTTGTCTCCTGTGCCAATGTGTTCGAGGCTCTTCCCCATTTTTCTTCTAACAGATTTAGTGTGTCTCATTTTATGTTGAGGTCTTTGATCCACTTGGGCTTTAATTTTATGCAGGATGATAAGTATGAATCTATTTACATTTTTCTACATGTAGATATCCAGTTAGAATAGCACCATTTGTTGAAGATGCTATTTTTTTTTTCATTGTATGGTTGTGGCATCTTTGTCAAAATTCAGGTGTCCATAAGTGTGTGAGTTTTTCTTTGCTTTCTGGGTCTTCTATTCAATTCCATTGATCTACCAGTCTGTTTCTATGTTAGTACCATGTAGTTTTTATTACTATTGCTCTGTAGTACAGCTTTAGATCAGGGATGGAAATACTTCCAGACGAGCTGTTCTTGTGCAGGATTGTTTTAGCAATTCTCCTTTTTTGTTTATTTGTTTGTTTGTTTGTTTCTCAATTTGTTTCTCAATTTCAATATGAAATTGAGAATTGTTTTTTTCAAGGTCTTTAAAGAATTGTGTTGGCATTTTGATGGGAATTGCATTGAACCTGTAGATTGTTTTTGGCAGGATGGCCATTTTCATTATGTTAATCCTACTGATCGATGAGCATGGGAGATCTTTTCATCTACTGATATCTTCTAATTTTTAAAAATATTGTTCTTCAAATACTGAACAAAGAATAAATTGAGGCATGTAAGAAATATAAGCTAAGAAGAAAAGATGACTATCATATTTCATAAGAACACTAAGATTTTCTTCCATTTCCTATGAAGTGAAAAGTCACAGAAATAGTTACTAAAGCAGATCCTAAAATTAACTTGCATAAACAAAAATGTTATATTAATACTATAAACCTGGTAGTGGAGGTACAGATGTAACTTGGTTTACACTATGTAGTTAGCATATGTAAGA
Organism: Psammomys obesus; assembly: GCF_907164565.1. Taxonomy (NCBI): domain Eukaryota; kingdom Metazoa; phylum Chordata; class Mammalia; order Rodentia; family Muridae; genus Psammomys; species Psammomys obesus. The sequence goes on along the minus strand of NW_026596433.1, from coordinate 9,137,510 downwards.
CCATGGAATCAAGCTCCATCATCAAAAATGGAAAAAATAAAATGAAAAGAAATTAAATATTATATTGCTGAGTATAGCACAAAATATGTACGTAAGTTACACAGATATATTTGATGTAAGAGAATTTAATAAATCAAATTATTAAAAGAGAATTTAATAAATAATCTACCTTATTCTTGAGGGATATATCTTTAAAAATTGTCATTTTTTTCCTTGAATTGGTTTGTAATTGGTTGGTATGCAAATGAAAGGTAGGATTTTTTAGTTTTCAGAGTGCGAGTGAAATGTCACTCAAAAGGTAATATTGCAGAATATAAGCATAAGCAAAAGATGATGGAGGATGGGGAGGAAAATGTTAACTCAGAATGGAGCAACAATTGCTTTGGGAATAAAGGTACACTCTCATTCCATAGAACTAGAAAAGGAAGCCCAGTTTACACGTTATAACAAATTCAATAAATAAATCCTGTCATTGGCTGAAAAAAATACCTTTTTTATGCTTTTAATATATTCATTTTTGAAATGCAATACTTTAAATTATTCTATGAGTCATTTTATTGATTGATGTGTGAAAATTAACATGACAAAAACATTATAGAACTAAAATAAGGTGAAACAATAAAGAAGCTACAGTTGGGAATACTAATTGTACATATGAAGGTGTATTTCCTAGTATGTATCACATATTGATGGAATAAAGCAACATTGTAGAAAATAATGCTTAATTATTTACTAATTCATTTTTCAAATTTTGATCAAATGAAAATCAACCAGACATTTTAAGTTTCAACTATATTTTAAGTTAACAATATAATTAAACTAATAAAGTGGATAAAAATTTCACTTTAGAGATTACCAGGCATTTGAAAGACTCAGTTTTGTTTTTAGTAATACATGGAAAAAAAAGTTATATTAGAAAAAACAACACAGGTGATCAGTGACTCAAGGTTTTATAGTAGAAGGCTTGAATGACTCCAGAAGACCTGCTCAACAAGAATGATTATGAAAGTACCCAGACATAGGCTCCGGGCTCCCCAGTAACATTTCAATCTGCAAGTTGTTCATGAGCAAAGCAGCTATTAATTTTCTGCATTTTTACTTAATATTGAAAGTCCCTTCTTGTTAGAATTTAGAGTTTATTTTATGTCAACATTGTTTTCCTCTGAATCTTAGCCACTGTTGTGAGGAACTTCCTCAAAAATCAGTCAATATCAGTTCTCAGGGACATGGGCTGGGATGATCATTCTCACTTTTGGGTCCAGGAGTTTTAACTTATTTATTTATTTTTAATTAGATTTTTATTTTTTATATTAATTACAGTTTATTCACTTTGTATTCCAGCTGTAGCCTCTCAATCCCACCTAAAGAAGCTAAGCAAGAAGGAGGCACATGGGTAAAACCATCAACCCTCACTCAGAAAGATAAACAGGATGGACATTAGAAGAAGGAGAAAACAGGAAACAGGACAGGAGCCTAGCACAGAGGGCCTCTGAAATACTACTCAGCCGTGTATCAAAGCAGATGCTAAGACTCAACCAAATTTTGGGCAGAGTGCAGGGAATCCTATGGAAGAAGGGGGAGTTAGTATGACGTGGAGAAGACAGGAATTCCACAAGGACCAAATATATCTGGCTCATTGTTACTTTTAATTTACAGTCTAATATCTTCTAATCTATATCAGTGGGAGTATAGACTAGATTTAAAAATCATATAGCACAAAACTATCTGGATTTTTAAAAAACCTTCCTTTGCTGGGCTTGGTTAACTTTGGGTTTAGAGGACAAGAATTTAAGTAAATCTCTCGTTTGTCTCTTTCAATCCTTTAACAATTTTTTACTACTACTTATTGTTACAATCAATATTAATACTATTATTATTATTACTGTTATTATTATTCCCTACTGTACTTATAATAGCAATATTACTCTCTCTTATTCCTGGGCTATCTTTGTATTTTCTCAGTCCCTTCAGGGCCCACCTTTGGGTTTTGGAGCTCTATAGATTTATTGTTGTTCATGAAAAATTCTTCCCTGGCATGAAATGATGTGGTACAGTAGCCAAATTTTGATTCATCAAAACAGTTTAGTAGGAATAAAAATATAAGCAGAAAATATTAGCATAGATGAGTCTTTGCAAAAAAAATATTGTGCTGTAGATCTTAAAGAACTAAACATTTGAGTCATGGTGACAAGATAATTGTTTTAAGAGAGTACAGGATTAAATGTTTAGCATTAATTCACGGGGTACAAGACCAGATGCAGCCAAACAAATTCAGAGGCAATTTCAGTATTTTAGAAAAAAGTTCAATGTTGGAACTTAAAATAAAAAAAAGACAATTTTGAAAGATATTTAGACACTATTGTCTGAAAAATATGTGAGATTATGTACAAAGATGGGAAAAACACAGGAATGGATCATAGCTTTCATTTTGGACTTCTTCCTTTTGAAGACCATCAAACCAGTCAAGTGAAGGGGAAGAAAAACTAGGTAGAACATTAGCTTGGAAGGCACCAGGGCCTGACTTTAAGGCAGAAATTCTATCTATGTCTTTCAAAAATTGAATTCCAATATCAGGAGTACAATAAAATAATCAATGTATTTAAGACAAAAATAGCATAGTTATGAAATTCTAACTTTTAAAGATCCAAATACCTCCTTAAAATAAAAACTATGGATAGTTGTTATTTTTCCCAGTCTAAGCTGAGACATTTTTAAATTGCTGTGTATGAACGGAGAAAATCCAAAAAATTTGAAATTTATTCCATGCAAACTTCATCCACCTGATTTTGTTAATTCACAGCTCTAGTACATTTCACTGTCAGCGGTCTGTATCAGTGATAGTTTTCTGTTTAAGTCTGCTTTTAGAACATGAGTCATCTGTCCCTCTTGCGATTTTGTTTTTTTATATTTCTTCTTTTTATTAGGTCTGACATTTGTTCCCTTAAATCTTCCTAAATCAAGCTCAGAAAATTTGTTAAAGTGCATGTAAGAACTCTTAGTGAAATCACTTATGTGCTTCTTATTTTCTTTTATTGAAAAAAGATTTTTTTCATAGGATTAATTCTGATTATGGTTCCCCTCTTCCAGCTCCTGCAAGTTACTTCCCTTCCACTGAAATTCATACCCTTCCTTTTTCTCTTTCATTAGAAAACAAATAGACATCTAAAAATAATAATAAAATAAAATAAACATACTGGAATTCGACAAATCGAAGAAGGAAACAAAAGAAAAAGAGCCAAAGAAAAGGCACAGGAAACATAAGACACAAAGATACACATTCTTATACACAGAAATCTCATAAAAACACAAATTCAGGAACCATAGTAGACTTGTAAGATTTTTTTATGCTTTTTTATTTTTTATTATTAGTTACATTTTATTAACTCTGTATCCCAGCTGTATCCCACTCCCTCATTCCCTCCCAAACCCTCCCTCCCTCATCTCCTCCCTGCCCCTTTCCAAGTCAACTAATTGTGGAGGACCTCCTCCCCATTCATCTGACCCTGTTTTATCAGGTATCTTCAGGACTGGCTGCAAAGACCTCCTCCGTGACCTAGCAGGAATGCTCCTCCTTTGGAGGATAGGAGGTCAAAGAGCCTGCCATTGAGTTCCTGTCAGAGATGGTCCCTGTTCCCCTTACTATGGAAAACCAATTGGTAACTGAGCTATCACAGGCTTTATCCAAGCAGAGGTTCCAGGCCATATCAATATATGGTCCTTGGTGGAGTATCAGTCTCAGAAAAGACCCCTGTGCCCAGATATATTTGGTCCTTGCGAAGCTCCAATCCTTTCCACGTCATACTAATTACCCCTTCTTTCATATGATTCCCTGCACTCTGCTGAAGGTTTGGTTATGAGTCTTAGTATCTGCTTTGATACACTGCTAGGCAGAGTCTTTCAGAGGCCCTCTGTGGTAGGCTCCTGTCCTGTTACTTGTTTTCTCCTACATCCAATGCACATCCCATTTGTCTTTATAAGAGAGGATTGATCATCTTACCCAGTGTCAATTTTCTTGTTTATCTTCTTTAGGTGTATAGATTTCATTATGTTTATCATGTCTTATAGAACAATATGAGTGAGTATATACCATGTGTGTCTTTCTCCTTCTGGGATACCTCACTCAGAATGATCTTTTCTAGATCCCACCATTTGCCTGAAAATTTCATGATTTCCTCTTTTTTGATTGCTGAGTAGTATTGCATTGTGTAAAAATACCACAATTTCTGTATCCATTCCTCAACTGAGGGACATCTGGGTTGTTTCCAGGTTCTGGATATTACCAATAAAGCTGCTACAAACATGGTTGAGAAAATGTCCTTGTTGTGTACTTGAGCAAATTTTGGGTATATGCCTAGGAATGGTATAGCTGGGTCTTGAGGAAGCACTATTTTTTTTAACTTTTTTATTTTTTATTAATTACACTTTATTCATTTTGTATGCCCCCATAAGAAACTCCCTCCTCCCCTCTCAATCACACCCTCCCTCCCCCTTCTTCACGCATTCCTCTCCCCAAGTCCATTGATAGGGGCGGTCCTCTTCTCCTTCCTTCTGATCTTAGTCTATCAGTTCTTATCAAAAGTGGCTGCATTGTCCTCTTCTGTGGCCTGGTAAGGCTGCTCTCCCCTCAGGGGGAAGTGATCAAAGAGCAGGCCAATCAGATTATGTCAGAGGTAGTCCCTCTTCCCATTACTAGGTAACCCACTTGGACACTGAACTGCCATGGACTACATCTGGTAAGCACTATTCTTAATTGTCTGAGACAGTGCTAGATTGACTTCCAAAGTGGTTTTACCAGTTTACATTCCCACCAGCAGCTGAGTAGGGTTCTCCTTTCTCTACAACCTCTACAGCATGTGTTGTCACTTGAGTTATTCATCTTAGCCATTCTGATGAGTGTAAGGTGAAATCTCGGGGTCGTTTTGATTTGCAACTCTCTGATGCCTAAGAATGTTGAGCATCTCTTTAAGTGTTTCTCTGCCATTCTATATTCCTCTACAGAGAATTCTCTGTTTAGCTCCACACCCCATTTTTTAATTGGATTACTTGATTTATTGCTTTTTAACTTCTTTAGTTCCTTATATATGGTGGACATCAGCCCTTTGTCAGATATAGGGTTGATGAAAATCCTTTCCCAGTCTGTAGGCTGTCGTTCTGTTCTGATGACAGTGTGGTTTGCTTTACAGAAGCTTTTCAGTTTCATGAGGTCCCATTTGTTGATTATTGCTCTTAGAGCCCGTGCTGTTGGTGTTCTCTTTAAGAAGTTGTCTCCTGTGCCAAAGAGTTCTAAACTCTTCCCCACCTTTTCTTCTAACCGATTTAGATTATCTGGTTTTATGTTGAGGTCTTTGATCTACTTGGACTTTAGTTTTGTGCAGGGTGATAAATATGGATCTATGTTCATTTCTCTGCATGCAGACATCCAGTTGGACCAGCACCATTTGTTGAAGATGCTGTCTTTTTTCCTTTGAATGGTTTTGGCTTCTTTGTCAAAGATCAGGTGTCCATAACTGTGTCGGTTTCTTTCTGGGTCTGCTATTCAGTTCCATTGATCCACCTTTCTGTTTCTATGCCAATACCATGCAGTTTTTATTACTATTGCTCTCTAGTACAACTTGAGATCTGGGATGGAAATACCTCCAGGTGATCTGTTGTTATACAGGATCATTTTGGAGATCCTGGTTTTTTTTGTTTCTCCATATGAAGCTGAGAATCTTTCAAGGTCTGTAAAGAACTGAGTTAGTATTTTGATGGGAATTGCGTTGAATCTGTAGATTGCTTTTGGCAGGATGGCCATTTTCACAATGTTAATCCTACCAATCCATGAGCATGGGAGATCTTTCCATCTTCTGATATCTTCTTCAATTTCTTTCTTCAGAAACTTGAAGGTTTTTTTCGAACAGGTTTTTCACTTGCTTGGTTAGAGTCACCCTAAGGTACTTTATGATGTTAGTGGCTATTGTGAAAGGTGTTGTTTCCCTGATTTCTTTCTCGGCCCTTTTGTCCTTGGTATACAGGAAGGCTGCTGATTTTTTTTTTTTTTTGAGTTGATTTTGTATCCTGCCATTTCGCTGAAGGTGTTTATCAGCTGAAGTAGTTCTCTGGTTGAATATCGTCTGTGAATAGTGACACTTTGACCTCTTCCTTTCCAGTTTGTATCCCCTTGATCAACTTTAGTTGTCTTATTGCTTTAGCTAGGACTTCAAGTACTATATTGAAGAGATATGGAGAGAGTGGGTAGCCTTGTCTTGTCCCTGATTTTAGTGGGATTGATTTAAGTTTCTCTCCATTGAGCTTGATGTTGGCTATAGGCTTGCTGTATACTGCCTATACTGCCTTTACTATGTTTGGTACATTCCTTGAATCCCTGATCTCTCCAAGACTTTAAACATGAATGGGTGTTGGACTTTGTCAAATGCTTTTTCAGCATCTAAGGAGATGATTATGTGGTTTTTCTCCTTCAGTTTGTTTATGTGGTGGATTACATTGATGGATTTCCATATGTTGAACCACCCTTGCATGCCTGGGATGAAGCCTACTCCGTCATGGTGGATGATATCTTTGATGTGTTCTTGGATTCTGTTTGCAAAGATTTTATTGAGTATTTTTGCATCAATTTTTATAAGAGAGATAGGTCTGAAGTTCTCTTTTTTTTGTTGGGTCTTTGTGTGGTTTAGGTATCAAGGTGACTGTGGCTTCATACAATGAGTTTGGTAGTTTTCCTTCTGTTTCTATTTTGTGGAATAGTTTGGCGAATATTGGGATTAGCACTTCTTTGAAGTTCTGGTAGAATTCTTCACTGAATCCATCTGGCCCAAGGCTTTTTTTGGAAGGCAGACTGTTGATGAATGCTTCTATTTCCTTGGGTCATATAGAACTATTTAATCTTTCTACCTGATCTTGACTTAATTTTTGTAGATGGACTCTATCTCTCAAATTTTCCATTTCTTTTAGATTTTTGAATTTTGTGGCATGTAAGCTTTTGTAGTACAACCTAATGACTGTTTGTATTTCCTCTCTGTCTGTAGTTATGTTCCCCTTTTCATTTCTGATTGGGCTGATTTGGATAGCTTATCTCTGCCTTTTAGTTAGTTTGGCTAAAGTTTTATCTATCTTGTTGATTTTCTCAAAGAACCAGCTTTTTGTTTCATTGATTCTTTGAATATTTTTTATTTGTTTCTAATTGATTGATTTCAGCCCTGAGTTTGATTATTTCAGCCGTCTGCTCCTCTTGAGTTTATTTGCTTTTTTTTTTTTTTTTTTCCTATTGCTTTCAGTTGGGTCATTAAGTTCCTTGTATGAGCTGTCAAATTTCTTCTTGAAGGCACTTAGTGCTATGAATTTTCCTCTGAGCACTGCTTTCATTGTGTTCCATAAATTAGGGCATGATATACCTTCATTTTCTTTGAATTCTAGGAAGTCTTTGATTTCTTTCCTTATTTCTTTCTTTATTTCTTTCTTAACCCAGCTGTCATTGAACAGCAAGTTGTTCAGTTTCCATGTGCTTGTAGGCTTTTTTCTAATCCATTGTTATTGAGGCACAGCTTTAGTCCATGGTGGTCAGATAAAATACAGGAGATTGTTTCAATCCTCTTGTATCTGTTGAAGCTTGCTTTGTGACCAACTACATGTTCTATTTTGGAAAAGGTTCTATGAGGTGCTGAAAAGACGGTATACTCTTTTGAGTTTGGGTGGAAAGTTCTGTAGACATCTATTAGGTCCATTTTATTTATGACCTCTGTAAGGGCCTTTATTTCTTTATTAGGCTTCTTTCTAGATGATCTGTCCCTTGGTGAAAGTGGAGTGTTGAAGTCTTCCACTATTAAGGAGTTGGGATCAATGTGTGATTTAAGTTTTAATAATGTTTCATTTATGAATGCAGACACTCTTGGATTTGGGGCATAGATGTTCAGAATTGTGATGTCCTGTTGGTGGATTTTTCTTTTAATGAGAATGTAATGTCCCCCTTTATCTTTTTTGATTAATTTTGGTTGAAAGAATATTTTATTAGATATCAAGATAACTACCCCAGCTTGTTTTCTGGGTCCGTTTGCTTGAAAGACATTTTTTCAGCCCTTTACTTTGAGATAGTGTTTGTCCTTGTTGCAGAGGTGTGTTTCTTGGATGCAGCAGAATGTTGGGTCATGTTTTCACACCCATTCTGTTAGTCTGTGTTTTTTTTATTGGAGAGTTGATTCCATTGATGTTGATAGATAATAGTGACCAATGAATGTTAGTTCCTTTCATATTGGAGTAGGTGGTCTTACTGTGTTCCATTGTTTGTTTTCTTTTCATTTTTTGGGATATTTTCTACATGGTATCTTTTCTTGGGTGTAATTGTTTTCCTTAGATTGCAGTTTTCCTTCTAGTATCTTCTGTAGGGTTGGTTTGCTAGGTGTTGCCCATGGCAGTTCAGTGTCCAAGTGGTTTACATAGTAATGGGAAGAGGGACTGCCTCTGACATAATCTGATTGTCCTGCTCATTGATCACTTCCCCCTGAGGGGGGAGCAGCCTTGCCAGGCCACAGAAGAGGACAATGCAGCCACTTCTGATGAGAACTGATAGACTAAGATCAGAAAGGAGAGGAGAACCTCCTCTATCAGTGGACTTGGGGAGTGGCATGCATGCAGAAAGGGGAGGGAGTGTGGGATCGGCAGGGGAGGAGGGAGGGGCTTATGGGGGGATACAAAATGAATAAAGTGTAATTAATAAGAAATTTAAAAAAAATAGTTATCCAAACAAAAAAAAATTGCATAAATTTAGTTTTGTCATGGTATGTTTTGTTTTCTCCATCTATGTTGATTGAAAGTTTTGCAGCATATAGTAGTCTGGGTTCGCATCTGTGGACTCTTAGAGTCTGCATGACACCTGCCCAGGCTCTTCTGTCTTTCATAGTTTCTGATGAGAAGTCTGGTGTGATTCTTATAGGTCTACCTTCATATGTTACTTGGCCTTTTTCCCTGGCTGCTTTTAATATCTTTTCTTTGTTTTGTAGATTTAGTGTTTTGTCAATGATGTGACGTGATGTGTTTCTTTTCTGGTCTAGTCTATTTGGTGTTCTGTAGGCCTCTTGTATGTTTATGGGCATCTCTTTCATTAAGTTGGGAAAATTTTCTTCTATGATTTTCTTGAAAATATTTTCTGGACCTTGGAGCCTAAAGTCTTCTTTTTCATCTATTCCTATTATTCTTAGATTTCATCTTTTCATGGCATCCTTGATTTCTTGGATATTTTGTGTTTGGGACTTTTCTGATTTTACTTTTTCTTTGAGAGAAGTAACAATTTCTGCGAGTTTATCTTCAGCTCCAGAGATTCTCTCTTCCATCTCTTGTATTCTGTTGGTGATGTTTACCTTTGTGGTTCCTGATCTTTTCTCCAAGTTCCCCAGCTCCACGGTTTTCTCAGTTTGTATTTTCTTTATTGATTTTAATTGTTTTCATGCCTTGCACCATTTCCTTCATCTGTTTGAATGTGGATTCCTGTCTCTCTACAATGGTCTCTATTTTTTTGTTCATTTCCTCTCTATATGCCACTAATTGTATCTCTACCTGTGCCTCATTTTTTGTTTTTGTTTTTTTTTTTTTTTTTTTTTTTTTGTTTTGTTTTGTTTTTGGCCATATATGCCTCTGTTTCTTTAAGAATTTTGTGCATTTCCTCTTTCTTTGCCTGCAATTGACTGGCCAATTCTTTGATAGATTTGTTCATTTCCTCTTTAACTGTCTGAATTTGCATGGCTATTGCTCTGAGAGAATTGTTTGTTTCCTCTTTATGAGCCTCAAATAATTGGGTAAGCATAGCTTTAAAGTCATTTTCCTGTGCTTCTGGTGAATTGGAATATCCATCAATTTGGGGGGTTGCTGGTGAAGTCATATGTCCTGACTGATGTTGGATGTGTTCTTTGGCCTACCCCTGGCCATTGGCTTATCTGAAATCCTCCCTGTTTGTTGCTGGGTTCTGTAGTTCAGATTAGTACTGTCTCTCTCTCTGGCATCTGGAGAGTTCTTCAGGAAGCTGAGAGAGGTCCCATGGCCTCAGTGTGAGCATTGGTGCACTACCTGTACTTGTGGGAGGAAAGTACAACAGTTTAAAAGGGCAAATGCAGGCACATGTGTGTGTGTGTGTGTGTTTGTGTATGTGTGTGTATTTGGAAGTGTGCATGGAAGTGTGTCTCGACGGACAAAGTTCAAAGTTCTAAGATGGATGTATGTTCACTATTACTAGGTAATGTTATACTTTTTTCCAGAAATATAAACAAAAATGCATTTATACAAATAGTGCAATAGTGTTCCTACTATTTCATAGTTCATTGACATTTGCTTTATTTGTATTTGTAAAAAATTAAGAATATTTCTCCTTTTCCTCCATAATGAGCAAATACACCATTTCAGTATCTACCCTTTTCCTTTACTTTCATTAGATGACTCATAACTAATAGATTTTTGTGGATTAGAATTTGCATTTATATCTCACTCATAAGTGGATATTAGCTGTATAACATAGTATACATAGTATACTAAAATCTGCACTCCTAAAGACACTAAACAACAATGAAGACCCTAGGGAAGATGCTCAATCCTCTTTCAGAAGGGCAAACACAATAGACATTGGAAGTAGGAGAAGACAGGAAACAAGACAGGAGCCTACCACGGATGGCCTCTGAAAGATTACTGATCAAAGTATTGAAACAGAGTCTGAGACTAATGGCCAAACTTTGCACAGAGTGCAGGGAATATTGTGAAAGAATGAGGTGAGAGAAAGACCTGGAGGGGACAGGAGCTCCAAAAGGAGACCAACAGTGTCAAAAGCTGAGCTGTGGGGGCCCTGAAGAGAATGATACCTGAAATAAGGACCATGAGTGGAGAGCATCTAAAACCCCTACAAAGCTGTAGCCCATACACTTAGTCTCCAAGTGAGGTCCTTAATAAGGGAGGAGGGGCTGTCTCTGGCATGAACTCAATGACACGCTCTCTGATCACCTCCCCCTGGGGGGCAGGGCTCCATGTATCCTTGCCAGGTTACAGAGGAAGTCAATGCAATCAGTCCTGATGAGAACTGATAGGCTAGGATCAAATAGAAGGGGAGGAGGACCTTCCCTATCAGTGAACAATGGGAGGTTGTAGGGGGAGAAGAGAGAGGAAGGGTAGGATTTAGAGGAGACAAGGGAGAGGGACCACAGCTGGGATACAAAATGAATAAATTGTAATAAGTGATAACAATAAAAAAATTAAAAAAGAACTTGCCTGATCTTACTATTTCCCATTTCTTTCATAAAATTCCATACACTCTGCCTAAGAGCTGGCCATAAGTCTCAGCATTGATAGTTTTCAAGGCAGAGCCTGTCAGAGACCATCTGTGCCAGGTTCTTAATTGTTTCCTGTTTTGTTTTGTTTTGTTTTTTCTTCTGATGTCCATCCTTTTTGCCTTTCAGGATGGGGATTGAGCATTTTAGTCAGGGTCCTCTTTCTTGATTAGTTTCTTTAGATGTACAGATTTTAGTAGGTTTATCCTATATTATATGTCTATATGAGTGAGTATATATAGTGTGTGTCTTTCTGCTTCTGGGACAGCTCACTCAGGATGATCCCACCATTTACCTGCAAATTTCATGATTTTCTTGTTTTTCATTGCTGAGTAATATTCCGTTGTGTAGATGTACTACAATTTCTGTATCCATTCTTTTGTTGAGGGGCATCTGGGTTGTTTCCAGCTTCTGGCTATTACAAATAAAGCTGCTACGAACATGGTTGAGCAAATGTCCTCATTATGTATTTGAGCCTCTTTTGTATATATGCCTAGGAGTAGTATGGCTGGATCTTGAGGAAGCACTATTCCTAGTTGTCTGAGAAAGCACCAGATAGATTTCCAGAGTGGTTGCACAAGTTTACATTCCCACCAGCAGTAGAGTAGCTTTCCTCTTTCTCCAAAACCTCTCCAGCATGTGTTGTCACTTGAGTTTTTGATCTTGGCCATTCTGATGGGAGTAAAGTGAAATCTTAGGGTCGTTTTGATTTGCATTTCCCTGATGGCTAATGAGGCTGAGCATATCTTTAAGTGTTTCTCTGCCTTTCGATATTCCTCTATTGAGAATTCTCTGTTTAACTTCATTCCCCATTTGTTAATTGGATTACTTGGTTGATTGTTTTTAGTTTCTCCAACCAAGTACCAAGCATGGAGATAACCTAGAACCCCTGCACAGATGTAGCCCATGGCAGTTTAGTGTCCAACTGGGTTACATAATGGAAAGAGGGACTGCATCTGACATAGTCTGATTGGCCTGCTCTTTGATCACCTCCCCCTGAGGGGGGAGCAGCCTTACCAGGCCACAGAAAATGACAATGCAGCCACTCCTGATGAGATCTGATAGACTAAGATCAGAAGTAAGGGGAGGAGGACCTCCCCTATCAGTGGACTTGGGGAGGGGCATGGGTGAAGAAGGGGGTGTGAGGATGGGATCAGAAGGGTAATAGGAAGGGGCTTATGGGGGATACAAAGTGAATAAAGTGTAAATAAATAAATAAATAAATAAATAAATAAATAAATAAACATGAAAAAATGAATTTGCATTTAGTTTAGTGTTTGTGTAGTGTGTTGTTTTCTAGCACTTTCACTAATATAAAAGAAAATATACTAATTCAAATGCATGTAGAATTTTCTTCTTTTTATGTGTATGGCCAATTAATTTTTTTCAGCTACTAGGATTAGGGATAATTTAACTTGATACATTTAGTGTAGTGATATTTTCTGTCTCGTGGATGATAATCTAACATCATAGCAATAGCCACTGAAGACATACTTAATATTTTTGCCCAATGTATTAATTATGACATATAATCTTATTTTACATTGGGAATGCCTTGTCCTGTATATTATCTTTATGCTAATGTTAACTAATAAAGATTGATATTATTTCATAATGATTTCAGGAAAAAGTTAGTGAATGTGTTTTTTTTTTTTTTTTTTTTTACATTTCTTTTCTTTATTAATTACACTTTATTCCCCTTGTATCCCTCCTGTGGTTCCTTCCCTCCTCCCATCCCAATCCCTCCCTTCCTCCACCCTCTGCATGCATGCCCCTCTCCAAGTACACTGATAGGGGAGGTCTTCTTTGCCTTCATTCTGACCCTAGTCAATTAGATCTCATCAGGAATGGCTGCATTATCTTCTTCTGTGGCCTGGTAAAGCAGCTCCCGCTGAGGAAGGTAATTAAAGAGCAGGCCAATCAGTTCATGTCAGAGACAGTCCCTCTTCCTATTACAATGGAACCCACTTGGATACTGAATTACCATGGGCTACATCTGTGCAGGGGTCTTAGATTATCTCCATGCATAGTCCTTGGTTGGAGTATCAGTCTCAGGAAAGACTCTTGTACTCAGAATTTTTGGTTCTGTTGCTCTCCTTGTGGATTTCCTGTCCTCTCCAGATCTTACTGTTTCCCACTTCTTTCCTAAGATTCCCTGCACTCTGCCCAAAAGTTGCCCATAAGTCTCAGCATCTGCATTGACAGTCTGCAGGGCAGAGATTTTCAGAGGTCCTCTGTGTCAGGCTCCTGACTTGTTCTGTCTTTTCTCCTTCTTCTGATGTCCATCCTTTCTGCCTTTCTGGATAGGAATTGGGCATTTTAGCTAGAGTCCTCCCTCTTCATTAGTTTCTTTATGTGTACAGATTTTAGTAGGTTTATCCTATATTTAAGTCTATATGAGTGAGTATATACCGTGTGCATCTTTCTGCTTCTGGGATAGCTCACTCAGCATGATCTTTTCCAGATCCCACCATCATGAAATTTGCAAGTAAATGTGGTTTTTGCCTTCAAGTAAATGATTGTCATTTTTGAATTTCTTATATATGAGGTGCTCTCTTTACTAGGATGTTGCATTCACAGACATTTGTAATAATCTTTTGAATTCTCACCAAGCTTCTAAATGATGAATTTTATTTGTTATTAGAATTATATTGATTTTTGTCTTCTCATTAGAACTGCACTTGAAAAGGATTCAGTAATCCTTTTCATTATAAATTTGTTGAATAAATTTGGTAAGAATCACACATTTATAATTTGAATATGCTCTCTTATAGGTCCTCTTTAATGATTTATGAGACATTCCTAATTTTTAAAATGATAAAATACACAAAATATACTACAGAGACCAACAAGACAGTGTGTTTCACATTAAAGTGTTCTAAGGTCTTTAGAAGTGTTGAAAGTTTATTCTGCTTTTTGAAAGTATAAGAGTTAGTATTCCATTTAAAGGAACTGAAAGAGAAACACATTCTAATCACCATTATGAAATAGAGAGGGAAGGGAGAAAGAACACGAAAAGTATTTGAAAAAGTCATAAAGAGCCATATTGTTTAATAATTATCTAGGAATACAAGTATAATATTTACATATGTTTGTCAGGGTTCTTTAGAGCAATAGAACTGATAATATTGATTACAGCTATAAATTCTCAAAAATACATTTAGGAAGAGATTAATTTATAGAAATTATTTTACATCTCAAAAATAATTCCAGAAAACAAATTCTTCAAGCAAAATAAAATGCAGGAACAACTTATTAATTGACTGGTTGTCTTACGCTGTGATTCCTTCTCTTAACACATTATGTTATGCTCTGTTTGATCAGTTCTGATTGGATCTCTATGTGGAAAACATAATTAAGAAAAAATACATTATTATCTGTTCTCTAGGGCAGGGGCCACACAGCTTTAATGTATCACTGTTCTATGTGGATAACTTATTTTACTTAATTTTACATTTAGTATATAGTATTGATTATTTTTATTAGTTTAATTTTATTTTTATTTTTTAAATTCTTTATTAATTACACTTTATTCACTTTGTACCCCCCTATGGTTCCCTTCCTCCTCCCATCCCAATCCCTCCCTTCCTCCACCCTCTGCATGCATGCCCCTCCCCAAGTCCACTGATAGGGGAGGTTTTCTCTGCCTTCCTTCCTTCTGACCCTAGTCAATTGGGTCTCATCAGGAGTGGCTGCATTGTCTTCTTCTATGGCCTGGTAATGCTGCTTCCCCCTCAGGGGAGGTAATCAAAAAGCAAGCCAATCAGTTCATGTCAGAGACAGTCCCTCTTCCTATTACAATGGAACCCACTTGGATACTGAACTGACCAAGGGCTACATCTGTGCAGGGGTCTTAAGTTATCTCCATGCATAGTCCTTGGTTGGAGTATCATGTCGGGAACCGCTCCCGCCATTACAAGATGGCGCCGGCTTCCTGCTTCCTGGTTCTTCTTGCCAGCATTTTCGTGCTTCTTGTCAGCATTGCTTCGCGATTTGCACATGCGCCGCCTTATGCTAATGAAGGATTGTGTGATCCTCCAATGGGAGATCACATGTTAATTGGGTTTTGTGTGGAGCACCAATTACAGATGAACACGCCTCTCTGCTGGCTATTTAAGCAGAGCACAACCCGGGGTCTGGGTCCTTCACCATCTGCAAGAAAGAGCTGTTCAATAAACTTGCCGCTGAAGAAATCCTCGGTTGTTGCGTCGTCCTTATCGGCAAAGGCCGGTCGCGACAAGTGGTGCTGAAACCCGGGAACCGCCGAACCCCGGAGTGGAGGATCGCTTCGAAGGACCCCGACTGCTCGTCGAGTAAGGATTCAAAGTCAGTGGCGTGAGAACCGCGGTACTTTTCTGCAAGGTATGACTGATTGGATGTGGGGCGGATTGTTTCTCGTCGTCTGTTTCCTTTTCATTTTGTTTTGCTGTCTGTGCCTTAATTGCGGGAAACGAGATAAAGTGTGTGTTTTTCCACCCTGTGATCAACCTTAACGGACCGTAAGCCTCAGGTAGATAACTGAGCTGGCCTTCCCACTCCTGTAAATAAAGGAAGCATGGGAAATCATCAAGTAAAGCCGATTCTGGAGGCAGTGCGGGCATTGCTTAGACAGAGAGGCTTAAAGATTCCAGACCGGGTGCTGCAAAATTTTATAAAGGAAGTTGACCGAGTAGCACCCTGGTTTCAGATGTCTGGGACTTTGACTACAGGATGTTGGGATAAATTAGGCAATGACATCATAACAGAAAAGGAAAAGGGAACATTAAGGCCCGGAATGATGCCAATTTATAAATTGATTAAATCGTGCATAGAGGATGAGAACTGCAAGGAAAAGGTAAAAGAAGGGCAAAGAATATTAGCAGATCACCAAGATAGTCTATCCGAAGCAGAAAAGGGAATTAAGACCGGTAAATCCCCTAAGGATGGGACCAAAGAAGATAAGGCTAAAGCGCCGAAGGCGCGAAAGCTAGTTAAGAAGTCAAAGAAACCAAAACAGACTGGTAGCAAGGAAAAGAAGAGTGGTGCCCCGCTATATCCTAGTTTAGCGGAGTTTCAGAATTTGAAAGTCGCCTTGTCATCGAGCGAGCCAGAGTCTACAGAGAGTGAAAACAGCTCTTCTGAGAATCAACAAACTGATGAGGAGTCAGGGCTCGACCCTGACGAGCAGGCAGAGTTGGATGAGGAAGCAGCTAAATATGAGGAAGGGCGTTACCGCCCGGATCCGCCACCATATGTGGCCTATGCTGGCACTTCCGGGTTCTCCATGCGGAAGTCAGCCACTGAAAAACCCAAATCTGCAGAAACAAAATTTTCCCTGATATCAGAAAAAGAGAGGAAGCGGATTAAAACCGCGTTCCCAATCTGGGAGGACGCTCGGGTAGTTAATCAGACCTTATACCCACCTGAAGTATATGAACAAATACCGGTAACAAATCAAGGCTTGGCAGCAGCTGTGCTCTCTGCTCTTATTACTCCTTACACTAGCCATCAAGTACAGGTGCTATGCTCCACTCTAGATGTATGGGCTGTGTTACGATGCACCTACTCCGGCAACATTGATAATCATTAAAGGACCGGATCCTATTTTAATAAGATCCAGGGGAGCTGTTTGTGTTTTTCCGCAGGATCAAGAAAATCCGATTTGGGTTCCAGCGCGGCTGACCAGAGTGGTCAAGCAAGATGAGCCTGATTTTAACCCTGATCCTGATCCTGAGCGGAGTGCAGATGAACCTGGAGGTGGAGACCCAGGAGATCCGCTGGGGGATCCTATCAACATTCCCACGACCAATGCCAGTCATGTATGATGCACAAGTCTTCCCCCGGCTCTTTACCACCAATGACTCCATAGGGCTACCATATTTGCCAATGTCTCAACAATCTAATTGGTCCGCCGAATTTGATGAGACAATGAGAAAATTACGCCTAGCAATTGTTCAAGTTAATTCCACTCGCCTAGATATTTCTGTTACTCAAGGATTATTTAATTGGTTGTCCTCTGCATTTTCCTATTTTAAAGAATGGGTTGGTCTAGGGACCTTTGGTATGATATTGGCCGCAGGGCTGTTCCTCTGTTTTTGGCTGCTCTGCCATTTTAAGAGACAACAACATCTTAAAAATGTGGCCATGGTGCGGGCTATGCTGGCTGTGGAACAGGGGGCATCCCCCCAAGTTTGGCTTAACATGCTCAATCGTTGAGACACTGTCTGAACTTGTAGCACTCCTGACGGGCACAGGTTCCCATTGCACAAGGATGCTGTTCAAGACAGACTTCTGCACCTCCCAGGGCTCAGGTTCCCATTGCACAGGATTCAAGGTGCAGAGGGTCTCTTACACTGTGTAAACTCCTTGATCGCTGATGCTGTTGGCTCAGCAGGCTGATCGGTAACCTCATGGTGTGTTATTTTTCTGATTGAGATGGCCTTTAATATATATAAAAGGGGGAGATGTCGGGAGCCGCTCCCGCCATTACAAGATGGCGCCGGCTTCCTGCTTCCTGGTTCTTCTTGCCAGCATTTTCGTGCTTCTTGTCAGCATTGCTTCGCGATTTGCGCATGCGCTGCCTTATGCTAATGAAGGATTGTGTGATCCTCCAATGGGAGATCACATGTTAATTGGGTTTTGTGTGGAGCACCGATTACAGATGAACATGCCTCTCTGCTGGCTATTTAAGCAGAGCACAACCCGGGGTCTGGGTCCTTCACCATCTGCAAGAAAGAGCTGTTCAATAAACTTGCCGCTGAAGAAATCCTCGGTTGTTGCGTCGTCCTTATCGGCAAAGGCCGGTCGCGACAGTATCAGTCTCAGGAAAGACCCCTGTGCTCAGATTTTTTGGTTCTGTTGCTCTCCTTGTGGATTTCCTGTCCTCTCCAGATCTTACTGTTTCCTGCTTCTTTCCTACGATTCCCTGCACTCTGCCCATAAGTCTCAGCATCTGCATTGATAGTCTGCAGGGCATAGCCTTTGAGAGTTCCTCTGTGTCAGGCACCTGATTTGTTCCCTCTTTTCTCCTTCTTCTGATGTTCATCCTATTTGCCTTCCTGGATAGCAATTGAGCATTTTAGCAAGAGTCTTTCCTCTTGATTAGTTTCTTTGGTGTACAGACTTTACTATTTTTATCCTATATTATATGCCTATATGAGTGAGTATAAACCGTGGGTGTCTTTCTGCTTCTGGGACAGCTCACTCAGGATGATCTTTTCCAGATCCCACCATTTACTTGCAAATTTCATGATATCCTTGTTTTTTATTACTGAGTAATATTTAATGTGTAAATGTACCACAATTTCTGTATCCATTCCTCCACTGAAGGGCATCTGGGCTATTTCCAGCTTCTGGTTATTATAAATAAGGCTTCTACAAACATGGTTGAGCCAATGTCCTTATTGTGTACTTGAGCGTCTTTTGGGTATGCCTAGGAGTGATATAGCTGGATCTTGAAGAAGTGCTATTCCTAGTTGTCTGAGGAAGCACCAGATTGCTTTCCAAAGTGGTTATACAAGTTTACATTCCCACCAGCAGTGGAGAAGAGTTTCCCTTTCTCCACAACCTCTCCAGCATGTGTTGTCTCTTGAGTTTTTAATCCTGGCCATTCTGATGGGTGTAAGGTGAAATCTTAGTGTTGTTTTGATTTGCATTTCACTTATGACTAAGGATGTTGAGAATTTCTTTAAGTGTTTGTCTGCCATTCGATATTCCTCTATTGAGAATTCTCTGTTTAGCTCTGTACTACATTTTTTTTTATTTTTTTATTTTTTTTAATTTTATTTTTTTCTTATCAGTTACATTTTATTAACTCTGTATCCCAGCCGTGTCCTGATCCCTCATTCCCTCCCAGTCCCTCCCTCCCTCCCTAATCTCCACCGTGCCCCTTGCCAAGTCCACTGATAGGGGGGCCTCCTCCCCATTCATCTGATCCTGTTTTATCAGGTATATTCAGGACTGGCTGCAAAGCTCTCCTCTGTGGCCTAACAGGACTGCTCCTCCCTTGGGGTGTGGGGAGGCCAAAGAGCCAGTCATTGAGTTCCTGTTAGAAATAGTCCTTGTTCCCCTCACTATGGGAAGCCAATTGGTTACTGAGCTACCACAGGCTACATCTGAGCAGAGGTTCTAGGTTACATTTATACATGGTCCTTGGTTGCATGTCAGTCTCAGAAAAGACCCTGTGCCCAGATATATTTGGTCCTTGTGGAGCTCCTATCCTTTCCTCATCAGACTAACTCCCCTTCTTTCTTATGATTCCCTGTACTCTGCCAAAGGTTTGGTCATGAGTCTTTGCTTTGAAAACACTGCTAGTTAGAGTCTTTCAAACGTGCTCAGTAGACTCCTGTCATATGTTCAATGCGTTTCCCATCTGTCTTTCTAAATGAGGATTGATAATCTTACCCCATGTCTGCTCTCTTGATTATCTTTTTTAGGTGTATAGATTTCATTATGTTTATCATATCTTATAGGTCACTATAAGATATACTCACTTATAAGTGAGTATATACCGTGTTTGTCTTTCTCCTTCTGGTACAACCACTCTGGAAATCTATCTGGCGCTTTCTAAGACAATTAGGAATAGTGCTTCCTCAAGACCCAGCTATACCACTGCTAGGTATATACCCAAAGTTTGCTCAAGTACACAAAGGGGATATTTGCTCAACCATGTTTATAGCAGCATTATTTGTAATAGCCAGAACCTGGAAACAACCCAGATGTCCATCAACGGAGGAATGGGTACAGAAATTGTGGTATTTTTACACAATGGAATACTACTCAGCAATCAAAAAGGAGGAAATCATGAAATTTGCAGGCAAATGGTGGGATCTAGAAAAGATCATCCTGAGTGAAATATCCCAGAAGGAGAAAGACAAACACGGTGTATTACATTTTTTTAATTGGATTCCTTGATATTTTGCTGTTTAACTTCCTTAGTTCTTTTTATATATATATGGATATCGTCCTCTGTCAGATAAAGGGTTGGTGAAGATACTTTCCCAATCTGTAGGTAGTTGTTTTGTTCTGATGACAGTGTCCTTCACTTTACTCAAGCTTTTCAGTTTCGTGAGGTCCCATTTATTGATTATTGCTCTTAGAGCCTGTGCTGTTGGTGTTCTGTTCACAAAATTGTCTCCTGTGCCAATGAGTTCAAGGCTCTTCCCCACTTTTTCTTCTAAGCAGTTTAGTGTGTCTGGTTTTATATTGAGGTCTTTGATCCACTTAACAGAATATACTAATTATATACCACAGTTTCATAATGTTTTCATGCATGTTCTTAATGTACCTCTATCATAGTCACACCCACTCACTGCATGCTTACCTTTCTCCCATGCCACTAACCACTAATCCCCACTCATCTTTCAACTAATCCCTCTTTCTGTTTTCATGTCGTGTGTGTGTGTGTGTGTGATGATCATACACCAACTGCATGTGAATCTTCATGATGAAGAGGAGCTTCAAGACTCCCTCCTTATTTCATGACAGGACACTCACAGGCCAAGCTGGTTCAGAGCTTGTGTAATCAAAGCTGCTGTGAGAGCAAGACAGCCAGTGTCATGCTTATGCTTAGTAATTAGCATTTGATACTACTTCTCATCTTTCCTCTGACTCTCACGTTCTTTCTGTCCCTTCTTCTGCTATGGCCTTTGAATCCTGAGGGGGTGATACAAATATCCCATTTATAGCTGAACATTCAACAGTCATTTATTCTCAGTACTTTGACCATTTACTTGTCTCTGAATACACCACTAACAGGCACAAAAATCGTTTCTCTAATCAAAGCACACAGCAGCACTAATGTAAGAGCATAAATACAGCAATTACTTAGACAGCAAATTTATGTTCACATCATGTCTTTTTAGCAAAGCAGAAACACTAACTTTTCTAATAGAGCCTATGATCTCTGGAGCCACGGATGTCAGTTTTCACCAATGAAGCAGGGATCTACTCTAATCAGAAAGTTGTTGGTCATCTTATAACAGACTTGCCACTATTGCAGCAGCAGGCTCATTCTGCTTGGTCGATAAGTACTGTTGCATAGAGGGCCCAAAGCTGAATAAGTCTGTTGGTAATCCTCTCCCAGCCACCTGCACAGCACTCAGGGAATTAGGAAAGCTAGCCAGATGGAAGGAAGCTTTCAATCCTATTCCAACTAGATTTTACTATGTCCTGTAATCAAGACATAAAGCAACTCCAGCAAGTGTTCTAATATCTGCTTTGCTACCAATGGCCAATTACATTGGTTTGGAGGCCTTAAGAAACTAATGACCAGTTACTCTTAAGGACATTTTTACACCCCTCCCAGTAGAACTTGTATTTGTTACATCAATATGAATTCAGTGCAATTCATTTTAGCTCATAAAATGGTAGAATTTGTGAAGTTTCTGTAATTTGCACACATTTCTGTAAAATTTTGCAGGTGTCTTCTATCTTGCAAAGTTAAGAACTATCAGTCCTTTTATGTATTAAAAGTAAAAATTTCAGGTCATTTTTCTTCTACTTATGTGCAATAAATCATTCTACTATTGTATTTGACATGTGACTTAATTGCTATATATATAAAATATGCCTTCAAAATTTTAAAATATTAGGTAATATTAAATATTCTTCCATATTATTAAAATGTTATTTTTGGCAATTATTTATATGCATTATTATTAAGAATAAGCTTGTAACTGTAACTTTTCACGACAATTGATGAATCCCAATAATAAAAGATTAGAATTCATCTGCTTTAAGTAATAAGTTTCTCTCTGAACAGTTCAAAACATTTACAATCCATTTAAGAATATTACATAGTTTTTTACAATAGTCCAGTTCTGCTTTCATAATATTTTGATCATGTAATTAAAAATATCAACTTGAGAAGTGATAATTACGACAATATTATTTTCTACTATTTTCTGTAAAGAAAATCTAATATTATTCTAATTTTGAAGAAGACCATCTATTCTTCCCCAACAGAGTTACACAGTACAGTAGCACACGGCAGCAAATGATCACACAGCATGTCAAATTAAAGTATTTTCCAAATACATTTACAGATATACCTCATTTTATATACATACACACATTTACACACTGACATAACTTATTGCAGGGTATGATTGTGTTTCATTATTCTTTTTTGCATATATTAATTATGGATAAATATATGTGCATTTTTTTACTGGACGTTTGTTTTCTAATCCATTTTATTGGGCTAGCACAGTATTGCAGCCCATTTCAGCTATTTGCCATGACCAGATTTGTCAAAACCAAATGTGTCATATTTACTAAAGTAAAATCCAATACAGCCTGAATAAAACATGGCATTCACCTGCAGAGACAATGTTCTATTATTTCTTTTGATCTGTGTTTTACAAATATAGAAAGCATGACAAAATTCTAGTCCATGTGATTGTCATGAAAACAGAGCATTTATCATCCCTTGTACTATATTATTAAGTATAATTCTCTTGAATTCAGTTGTATGCTTTAAATATTCTTTAATTACTGACTTGTTTATTGATGTATGTAAGAAGTTCTTTAAAAGTTTTATGCAGTCTTTATAGGTGATTTTAAAGGCTTCTTGTTCAGTGTGGTTAGGAGATCTTATTGTCAAAGATATTATAAATAAAAGTGCATACGAGTAACATTATATGGCCTGAACAGGTTATAATGAAGAATTTATATGCATCTACCATATGAATGCATTAACAATTAGTGAAAAAAGAGGCCATGAGTTTGAAATAGAGTGGAGGGGTATATATGAGAGGGCTTAGAGGGAGGAAATAGATATGTCTAAAATAGAATAAAAGATATTTCCTTACATTAATTTCATTCTGTTACTTTATTTACTTTCCTGCAAACTCTATTTGGTGTTATTTATTTGTAAGCTTGGTAACAAACTTAGATTTACCCCAATAAAATAACAAGTTATTGTTAGCATAACTATTATAACGTTTATTTATTTAGTAAAATTTTTACCAGTCTGTAGGCTGGAGTCCTCTTGTTCTACTCAGACAAAAATCTTGGGGCTACTAAGAGAAATATTTCCTGTCCTTAAATTCTTAAGGCTTAGTGGTAGACTTGCAAAGGTAAAGATTACAGCTCCAAATATATTATAAACCTGAAACTTACGGATGTACACACTTGGATTGGAAGGTTCTTGGTCTGGGACTTAACTACCAGGCCCAGCTGGTGGTGGTTTTTGTAACCTCAGCTCTGGCAGCAGTGGGAAACAGCAGGCACCAGCGGAAACAGCAGGGAGTACCTTATAGTGTTAGCATAGCTTTCTCTCCTATGTTTGTGTTTTTCACTCAGCTTTCTATTTCCCATTTAAGCATGCAGTTGATATTGATTTGTCAAATGTCTTCTTGTCTAGTGCTTAAGCGATTAGGGAGTATTTATGTTGTTAAAATTCTGTGCTATATACACATAATGCTCCTAAATATTGTTGAGATGCGTATCTTGGATTTGGGCAGTAATTGGTGCTGGGCAATGTGAAGATAAACATATCTCATGGTCAGATCGGAGACACTTCTCTTGTATATAAAATATAAAAGAGAAATGCTGATTTCTCACACAACAAGACCTTATTTAAAAACTAATTTTTCATTCAGAGCTATATCTGAGGATGTAAGCAGTCTGGGTGAGTCAAAATATCCCTGCATAAATAATAGAGGCAGGAAGGAAACCAAGATAGATGATAGTTAATAGAAGTCATCATTTATGTGCTTAGAATCCTTCATGGGAGATAATAATGATGTAAGACAGTGTGAGAAATATATGCTAAAGATCATTTTATAAAATAGCTTATGTTCCAAAACAGAAAATGATATAAAATACCCCATTTAAAAACATATTTATTAAAAAAAATGGTATTGAGAACAGACATTATGCTTTTTTTTTTTCAGGACATATATGCCGATTCTTACACATACTTTATCTACCTAACAGCATTATTTTAATGATCAAGAAAAAAAAATATAACTTGATTTACTAATAAAACAAAAAGTAAATTGATGCTTCCATAGATATACTCATACTATCAGTAATTATTTTTAAAAGTTGTAAGTGGTTTTCAAGACCTATAATACAAACTTCAACATTCTGATTAGACTGTAATGAACTTTCAGTTAAAAGTATTTGTTTTTATCCTTTGCTAACTGAAAGGGAGACAATGCTGTCTTTGAAACTAATTTGGACATAGTGAAAAGAGAAAAAAAATAGCCTAATTTCCTTTTGAAGCCTTTGATATCTTCTTTTATAAACTCTGATGTGGATATATGGGTCACATATAACTGCTCAAGATATTCTCATGTGAAACTGTATTTGAGAATCTGCACACAAATGGATTCACACAAACGTGCTTCCTTCCTGTTCACTGGGCTTTGGATAATTCAGACAACTACAGGTTCTGCAATAATGCAGAAAACATACAGTCATGTTGAACTGTTAGAGTGCAAAATGACACAGTGTTCAGAGGAAATTTGAAGAAGAATTTCTTGGAGAAAGAAGATTCAGCTTTGAGCTTCCTGTTGAAGCTTAAGTCAGTAGTTGGATCATACTGTGGTAATCTAGACTATGTGAGAAAGCATCTCCTAAGCCCTAGAGAGGAACCTTAATAACTCACAGTGTCTTAAGCTGTGGGTTATTGGCTGCAGAAAAAGTAAGAACACTATAAGGTTTCTAAACATGCACCAACTAAACTGAATTCAAAATCAATGAATTCTGGTGGTTCTTACCCACTCTTCGTTGTGTCATTCCACCTCAGCCTTCATTATGGAAACACCTGTGCTTTTGGAACCTGGATGCCTTCATATCACGCAATGCTTGTGAAGCTTCCTACAACACATTGGCTCAGATTTACATCTGCTGTATGCTATGAATTATAGTGTTGTTACTGCATATGAAACGAGTTCTGATCTTTAGAAGTTAATTGCTTAACTACAGATAATAAGCACTTTTAATATTTTCCTGATATCGTCATAGCTCATCATATACTTATCAATATTTTACATGGTACAGTGTCAGCATATTTGATTTTAAAAATATATGTTTTGAGTTACTGGCTTGATTTCTGTAAAAAAAAATAGGTAAAGTTTGATTGGGAGTAGAGTATAATTTCCAACAAGTCCTCAAATGGTCTTAAACATACTTTTGTCATTTTATACTACATATATATATATATATATATATATATATATATATATATATATATATAACAAGCAGCCTTCTCAACAACTTGGTTTACAAAGTCAAACTATAAATCAGCTTTAACAAACTGAAGATCTACAGTGTCCCACCATATCAAATATTCAGCCAAGATTTAATACTTTATGTAAAAAGAGACAAGCTTATCGATCTCATTAGTATCTAAATTTTCTTCTATCATAAACAAACAATAAAATTATGGACTGCAGAGATGGCCCAGTGGTTAAGAACAGGTACTGTTCTTTCAGAAAACCTAAGTTTGGTTCCTGCCACCCACATTGGGTGACTCAAAACCACCTATACTCTAGGTTCATGAAATTGGCTGCATTTGAGGGCACCTGCATTCATGTATGCATACTTCCCACCAAGATGGGCACACACATTAAAAAAAGACAAAATTCATTAAAGAAATAGTAAGTTGGTTATGCATATCAAAACCTTTAAAATAAGCCTCTTTTCATCAGTAAATATTTGATTTATATACCAATTTTATATCTATGCACCAGGATCAGAGAAATTTCTTATTCAACAAAGGCCCATGAGAAAGCGTTTACAAAAACCTGAGTTTATATAACAGCAAGGCTAGGAGACAAAGCAGAGCCTACCAGGGTTACAGTATGGAAAAGATCCTTAGCTCACAGGAAGCAAGAAAGGTTTCCAAAAGTACTTGTATGAGGAGTAGAAAAGTCTTTACAGGATAGGAAATATGTCTTTTGTAGAAAAGAGAAAATCAGACAAAGAGGCCTTGTTTTCTACTTGCAATGGTATACTAGGTTTTCTGCCAGCAACTTAGCAGGAACATTTGCATCAGAACAAAATACCAGTTGTGGAAAATGAAAATGAAGAAAAATTTTTATAGTTGAGGTAAAGCCAGACACAACTGACTTAAGGTTAGAGACTACCTTAGACTTCTAGAGACCAAAGCTCTGCACTCAAGAATTTAGCAAGATGATGCTTTCATTAAATATATAGAAAGAGTTATCACTCAAGTCAAAGGAAATAAACATTTATCATTTAATGAAACTCCTTTAACAATATTTATTAAAAGGAGAAACATGTTCTTCATCTTCATTGCTCAGATGATTCCATCATCATATTTACAAACTTTTCCATTCCTCACTCTTAGCCTCTGTGTAAAGCCTGGATCTACCAACTTTGGATCTACATGTAGAAGGTGGAATGAAGACTCTACCAATTATACAAATTACTGGCATGCAGATTCCTGAAGAAGGTGTGGTGGAAAGTTGTTTTACTTATTCATGGTACAGATGTTTAAAGACTAGAGGCCAGACTATAGTTTTGGAAAACAGTGGTCCTGCTAGCTCAAATCCAGCCAGATATTATATAAAGAACATTCTGTATTTCACCCTGCAAACTGCCATGCCTATTCTTTTCCTTTTACTGTGATGAAACCATGGATACTAGGTGGATGAACATCCCATTTCAGAAAAAAAAAATATGATTTGTTAAGAAAAAAAAAACTGTTATGTGAAAAGAAACCTGATTTTTTTTTAATGAAAAAATGCTTCCCAGGACCTATTTGAATTGTAGCTGTAATATATATTTTTGATATTTTGCTCCACCAGAAATACACATAAAGGAATGTGAATTTTGACAGTTTTCGCTTAAAAATGACAAAATGAAGGTGATTTTTGATAAATTATTTTACAAAAAGCTGGCCTCAAAAGTCGGAGGTACAGAGAGGAGAAAGGCATTAGTGTGTTAAAATAAACTAACTTAAAATTATTAAAGAAGGCCACAAATATAACAAGTGTTATAAGTCAAAGGAAAAACAAGATGTCCAACTGCATGGTATTGTTTGAAAGAACTGAATTAGCTGATGGATACCTTTCTCATTAATCACTGTAGTGATACAGATCTTAACACCTGCTTAAAAAAATCTGTCAGAGTTTATTATCAGACATTTACAACAAATTGTGATATCAGCAGTCAGAAAAATAAATTCTTGTGCAGTAAAACACAATTCTGCTATACAGAACATGCACTATATTTGTTAAAACATGATCAGTTATTTGTTAATTGTCAGTGACAAATATACAATATCTCTTACACAGACATATTTATAATTTCAACAAAATTCAAGGACAATTATTCAGCTGCATTCATTAAGCTAAAAAATCATATACGTTTCTATAATTAAAAAAAGAATTAAATGTAATGTTATGTTTTAACTAAAAATAAAGTGTCCTTTCTCTCTGCCCCCATGTCCAAAACAGACTTTCTCTAACCTTTCTTTCCTTCCACACATCACTTTATCCCAGACCCGAACTTCAGCAGGTGTTCCTGGAAAACCAGGCCACTCTGCACAGGGAAGCAGGAAGGCTGACAATAGATCTTTATCTCTTCCTCCTATCCTTCAAATTCAATCTCCCAGCCTCCTCCCCAGCTCTGTTGCAGAGCACATTTGCTGAGGCTTCACATGGCTCCCTGCCTCCATCAGCAGTGGCTCACAAAGATCTTCCAATTCAACCTTCCTCATGCCCATCTCTCTATCCCAGTTCCTAACACTTATTAGCACCCAGAATTTCAACTGTGCCACACCCAGATGCCTAGACACCAGTGTGAAAATGCAATCAGTAGCAGTTAGGATAATATGACTCGACTAGAGCCCAGTAACCTAATCACAATACACCCTGAGAAATGCAACATAGCTGAATCACATGATAAGGCACACTAAAATAGCCTGTATGAATATTATAGAGATTATTTTCATTAAAAATGCTATTTATTTATTTATTTATTTATTTATTACAGCTTATTCACTTTGTATCCCTGCTGCAACCCCCTCCCTAGTCTTCTCCCAGTCTCACCTACCCTCTCTCTTTTCCCCCTATGCCATTTCCCTAGTCCCCTAATAGGGAAGGAACTCTTCTCCTTTTATCTGACCCTAGCCTATCAGGTCTCATCAGAGCTGGATGCATCATCTTCCTCTGTGGCCTAGCAAGGCTGTACCTCCCGGGAGAGGTGATCAAAGAGCAAGCCACAGAGTTCATGTCAGAAACAGCTCCTGTTTGATGTGGAAAGGATAGGAGCTCCACAAGGACCAAACATATCTGGGCACAGGGTCTTTTCTGAGATGGACACTCAACCAAAGACCATGAGAGGATAAAACCTAGAACCTCTGCTCAGATGTGACACGTGATAGCTCAGTAATCAATTGGTTTTCCATAGTAAGGGGAACAAGGACTATTTCTAACAGGAACTCAATGACTGGCTCTTTGACCTCCCCACCTCCCAAGGGAGGAGCAGTACTGTTAGGCCACAGAGGAGGACTTTGTAGCTAGTCCTGAAAATACCGGACAAAACGGAGTCATATGAAAGGGGAGGAGGTCCTCCCTTATCAGTGGACTTGAAAAGGTGCAGGGAGGAGATGAGGGAGGGAGGGTGGGACTGGGGAGAGAATGAGGGATACAGAATTAACAAAATGTAACTAATGAGAAAAATAAAATTAAAAAAAATAAAAAATAAATCAGTGGAAAAAAAATAAAACCTGAAGCACTGAAATTCCTAGACAGAAAAATAGGAATCACTCTTCAAGGGCTGAACAGAACATCAGTGCATAGGAACTAGCCCCAAGTATCAACAGATGGGACTACAAAAAAAAAAAAAAAAAAAAGAAATGCAAGCGCTGAAGCAGAAAATGTATTGTGCCATATAGGTGGGTTTTGAAGGGCTACTTTCTTGAGTTCTTATATCTACTACACTTCTCTTCTGCAAATTTGTTCAACGCCCCCAAAACTAGGCACACAAAAAAGAAAGTTAGAGGGGAAAGAGGACATAGATCTCCTTGGATTACTTTCTGATGCTCAGAGGTATTGGCCTCTCAGAGACAAGTCAATCTCCATCATCAGAATATACAGAAATTCAGCCAACGAGCAATAACAAAAGCAGCAGCAGGAGCCAGCAGCAGCCGGATCCATCAACAGAGGGGGAAGCAATAGGGCAAGAAGAAGCTACTACAGGCTGTCTCAGAGCTCTCTCTCCAGAGCCTCCAGAATGAAACTATCTGCAGCTGGCAAAAATCACATGAAACCATCAGAGTTAACAGCTGTAGACAATCTGAAACAGCCCTGTATCTCACACCTGAGATTAAAACAGAACTATTGTCACATCACGTAACTGTTTTTGTTTTTAAAAAACAAGATTCTCACTATAGTGCCATCCAAAGCTATGCATTAAGTTCCAAACTTGGGTACATAACTATAATCCCCAGCATTAGAGCATTAGGGAAGCTGAGGCAGGAGAACCACAACTTTGAGGAGAGGTTTATCCTGAGCCCCCTCAAACAACAATGCCATCTAAATAAAAACCCAAATGTAACACAAGACATGATAGATTGATTATGAATACTACATTAAACAGCAGGGGTTCAGTGAAGACAACGACATAGCTCTCATTATATTAGAACTTAGAGTTTTCCTAGCTAGAGTGGAAAACTCACTACCTGTCTTCAAAGTGTCAAAGTACAGGTTGACTTTCTTGTCGGGATCTAACAAACCTGGTAACTTGTAGTAAAAGTCAATGATCACACATTGTAAAAATTCAGAGATTTTCAGCATTGTGCTTACTCTGATGTGCCTACAGTTTAAAGTGGAAAAAAAGCCACTATCATAATACTTCTGAAATGTTGTTGAACATTATGGTTGAAATAATATTTCAAGGTCATTCTTGAACCTATAAGTGAGAAAGAGACACCTTTCAAAATAACATCTTGTTTAATGACAATGAACCTAGCCAGACACTCAAAAGAGCTGATATAAATGTGAAATTAAACTATGTTTCCATGAATGTTGAGACTACCACATTCTCTATGCAGTCTGTGAATCAAGGGGCAATTTCAATATTGGAGCCTCATTATTTAAGAGAGACATTTCATAATTTAGGTAATAATTCCAGTGATGGATCTACACAAATTAGAATAAAAACCTGCCTGAAACAGCCTCTATTCCAGATGTTGCTAAAGATATTTGTGATTTTTAAGAGTCAGTAAGCATATGAATATTTACATGAGTTTAGAAAATGTTGATTTTAAGTCTCATGTGTGAATGAGAAACCTTAGACATTAGTGAAAGAATTATCTGAACATGTAGTAAAAGAAACAAGAGAATTAGCAATAGAATGGGAACCTAAAATGTTAACTGCATTGCTGTAGTATCAACAATAATCTTTCGACAGAATGAGAACATGCATTTTATGAATGCCCAATTACAAAGACTTCTTGAGTCAGAATTCTTCTGATAAACATGCTGTGAACATCATTGAAATGGATTTGATCATTATATGTAGTTAGCTGATGAACAGCAACAGTGTTGGGGAACTAAGTTCTACTCTGAGAATTTTTTTTTAGTTTATCTTTTTTTAATTGTATTTTATTAATTACACTTTATACACTTTGTATCTGCCCATAACCCCTCCCTCCTCCCCTCCAGATCCCACCCTCCCTTCCTCTTCTTCACGAATGCCCCTCCCCAAGTCCACTGATAGGGGAGGTCCTCCTCTCCTTCCTTCTGATCTTTGTCTATCAGATCTCATCAGGAGTGGCTGCATTGTCATTTTCTGTGGCCTGGTAAGGCTGCTCTCCCCTCAGGGGAAGGTGATCAAAGAGCAGGCCAATCAGATTATGTCAGAGGCAGTCCCTCTTCCCATTACTATGTAACCCACTTGGACACTGAACTGCCATGGGCTACATCTGTGCAGGGGTTCTAGGTTATTTCCATGCATGGTACTTGGTTGGAGTATGGGTCTCTGGGACGACCCAGGTGTTCAAATTTTCTGGTTCTGTTGCTCTCCTTGCGGGGTTCCTGTCCTCTCCAGATCCTACTATTTCTCACTTCTTACATAAGATTCCATGCACTCTGCCCAACAGTGGGCCATAAGTCTCAGCGTCTGCTTTGATAGTCTGCAAGGCAGAGCCTTTCAGAGGCCCTCTGTGGCAGGTTCCTAGGTTGTTTCTTGTTTTC
The DNA here is from genome assembly GCF_907164565.1 of Psammomys obesus. Classification (NCBI taxonomy): domain Eukaryota; kingdom Metazoa; phylum Chordata; class Mammalia; order Rodentia; family Muridae; genus Psammomys; species Psammomys obesus. The sequence goes on along the minus strand of NW_026596433.1, from coordinate 9,106,054 downwards.
TTCTTCTTCTGATGTCCATCTGCTTTGCCTCTCGGGATGGGGGTTGAGAGTTTTAGTCAGGGTCCTCTTTCTTGATTAGTTTCTTCAGATGTATAGATTTTAGTTGGTTTATCCTATGTTATATGTCTGTATGAGTGAGTATATATCGTGTGTGTCTTTCTGCTTCTGGGACACCTCACCCAGGATGATCCTTTCCAGGTCCCACCATTTACTTGCAAATTTTATGGTTTCCTTATTTTTCATTGCAGAGTAATACTCCATTGTTTGGATGTACCACAGTTTCTGCATCCATTCTTCAGTTGAGGGGCATCTGGGCTGTTTCCAGCTTCTGCCTATTACAAATAAAGCTGCTATAAACATGGTTAAGCAAATGTCCTTGTTGTGTACTTGAGCCTCTTTTGGATACTTTGAGAATTTTTAAAGTAATTTATTTTTTATTAATTACAGTTTATTCATATTGTATCCCAGCTGTAGCCCCCTCCAATTACCCCTTCCAATTATACTCTCCCTTTCTTCTCCCATGTCCCTCCCCAAGTCTCTGATAGGGGAAGTTCTCCTCCCCTTCCCTCTGACCATAGCTTATCAGGCCTCATCAGGACTGGCTGCACTGTCTTCCTCTGTGCCCTGGTAAGGTTGCACCCCTCTCAGGGGGAGGTGATTAAAGAACCATCCACTGAGTTCATGTCAGAGATAGTCCCTGTTCTCATTACAAGGGAACCAACTTGGAGAATGAGTTGCAATGGACTACATCTTGCAGGGGTTCTAGTTTATCTCGCTGGTTGGAGTATCAGTCTCAGAAAAGACGCCTGTACCCAGATTTTTTGGTTCTGTTGCTCTCCTTGTGGAGTTCCTGTCACCTCCAGGTCTTTCTATCTCCCTCTTCTTTCATAAGATTCCCTGTAATCTGCCCAAAGTTTAGCTATTTGTCTCAACATTTGCTTTGATACCCTGCTGGGTAGAGTCTTTCAGAGACCCTCTGTGGTAGGCTTCTGTCCATTCTTGTTTTCTCCCTCTTTGAGATATCCTCTGAGTGAGGATTGATCATCTTACCCAGTGTCCTCCTCCTTGCTTAGCTTCTTTATGTGTACATATTTCAGTATGTTTATCCTATACTATATGTCTAATGTCCACTTATACATGTCTATAAGCCATGTGACTCTTCCTGCTTCTGAGATACCTCACTTAGAATGATCTTTTCTAGTTCCCACAATTTGCTTGCAAATTTCATGGTTTCATTGTTTGTAATTGGTGAGTAGTATTCCATTATGTAAATGTACCACAATTTCTGTATCCATTCCTCCGTTTAGGACATTCAAGGTTCTGGCTATTACGAATTTATTACAAAAATATTGCATATTATAGTGAAATATTCTGTTAAAGAAAGGTCAACTGATGCAGCAAGGCTTATCATTGTCTTAATTTCAGTTGTCACAGCCATCTAATCTTCATCTATCATGTGTAACCCTCAACATCAAAGCAAGACATTCTCCAGTACAAAAATTCTGTCATTAGATTTTTCCTAACAACAAAGTATTTCTACTTTCACTGAAATATATTAGTTATATAAAAATAATGGGTTTATTATGACAATCCAATACAGGTATATAATACATTTTGTTACATTCAATCCTCATTTCCTTGCCCCCTCTTGTCAGTCCTTCTGCCTCCACATCTTCCTAAAACAGTGTCTTTTCTACTCTAATATATTTTTTCAAAAAAGTTATTTATTTAATCTTAAGTGAATATGTACCTGAGTATATGTCTTTGAATTGTATGCATGCAAAGAGGAAGGACATCAGAAGAAAAAGAAAACAGGAAAAACCTAGGAACCTGCTACAGAGGGCCTCTGAAAGCCAGAAGAAGAAAACAGGAAACAACCTCAGAACCTGCCAGAGAGGGCCCCTGAAACCCTCTGCCTTGCAGACTATCAAAGCAGATGCTGAGCTGGATGGCCAACTGACGGGCAGAATGAATGGAATTTTATGTAAGAAGTGGGAAATAGTAAGAGCTGGAGAGGACAGGAACTCCACAAGGAGAGCAACAGAACAAGATAATTTGAACACAGGGAACTTCCCAGAAAATCATACTCCAACCAAGGACTATTCGTGGAAATGACCTGGAACCCCTGCACAGGTGTAGCCCATGGCAGTTCAGTGTCCAAGTGGGTTACATAGTAATGGGAAGAGGGACCGCCTCTGACATAATCTGATTGGCCTGCTCGTTGATCACTTCCCCCTGAGGGGGGAGCAGCCTTACCAGGCCACAGTAGAGGACAATGCAGCCACTTTTGATGAGAACTGATAGACTAAGATCAGAAAGAAGAGGAGAACCTCCCCTATCAGTGGACTTGGGGAGTGGCATGCATGCAGAAAGGGGAGGGAGGGTAGGATAGGGAGGGGAGGAGGGAGGGGCTTATGGGGGGATACAAATGAATAAAGTGTAAATAATAAAAAAAAAAAAAAAAAGAGAAGACTGTGACAATCCGAAGAGATGCCAGATTCCCTGGAATTGGAGTAATAACAGTTGGGAACTGCCATATGAGTGCTAGGAGGCAAGTCCAGGTCTTCTGCAAAGGCAACAAGTGCTCTTAATCTCTGAGTATTCTCTCCAGCCCTGTAATTTTTTTTTTTAAACCAAAGATTCTACCTTTGTTATAAAACACAATGATTGTGTTTCTGTGTCTGGCTTATTTCATCTGACACGGTCATTTTCAGTTCTACTTATTCTCAAAAATGATATTTTTATATCATAAATGAATAATATTACACTGTGTATATTTGTCACATATTTCTTTTTCCACTATCCATCAAATGTGAATTGGTTAAATTTCTAAATTGGCTAGTGAATTAATATGTAGTGAATTAATAAGTAGTGAATTAATATGCATTGGTGTGCAGTTATTTCTATCATATGAAGGTTTTGACTGGTTTTGTTATATAACTAAGAAAGATGTACCTGAATTTTGATTCAATTATATTTCTTAGACTTGGACGGAACTTCCATACTGATATTCACATTGAATGGACTAATTGACAGTCTTCTCAGGCAGTGCTTTAAGATTTTTCCCCCGAGGCTTTGACAACATTTGCTGCAGGGTTATGAGTCATTTTCCCCACTCTGAGGTGAAAACAGGTCAGATCAGAAAAGACCATTTGCTGGCTCAGGCTTTTCTTACATTTTTTTCAGGGTTTATAAGAACTCTTATAACTGCTGTTAGGCTGAGTTCTTACCTGTGTTTTCTGCAAACAAATGTGTCAAGTGAAGAAGCAATCCTCAAGCTTCCCCTCCCAGAAGAGAACACTGACTGCACTGTTCTTCACCTTTATTTACCCAAGATACTCTTCCAATACGTGTTAGGGTTTGAGAAATGTATGAAGTAAAGGTTGCATTTTAACCAAATATCTCTGTGGTCCTGACAATGTACAAATTAGGCCAACAAAACCAATCTCTACTGTGTTGGGGATGAGGCACAAACACTGAAAAATGATGGTTGCCATGGACACAGTCATTCCTGTTGAGCCTTCAGGTCATATTCACACACAGCACATCTTGTTCCTGCTCCCAAAAGGCAGACTTACATTCTCAAGTGGAAACACTCTCTGTTTTTCTCTATAGCATAACCCTCTTCTCATCACACAAAATTGCATCACTGGACCTATGTCCTTCACACCACATTTCCGGGCCCACACTGATTCTTAGCATGGTCACTCATCTTAATAGTGAGGAGGAAAAGGGTTTGAAATATTTAAATGAAGGTGATTTTCTTTTCTTCTGTCTTGCCAAAATGATTATCTGTAATAACTCTCAAGATTATTCTGCTCCCATAACATTAGTGAGTACGCTGGGGTGGTAATATTTGCTTATTACAAGAGTATAGGTCTGATATATGTTTTTATAGCTTGCTGAATTATATATCTATTGGATTTAATGAGCCTTTCCTTTTCTGTTTTGTTTAACCCCTCACTGAGGTGTATCTTTTCCTTTTCTTGTCATGTAGCCTACTGTCTAAGGTTTATATCCTTTGTTTTTGTTTTGTTTTGTTGTTTTTGTTTGTTTGTTTGTTTGTCTGTTTGTTTGTTTTACAGACTTAAACATGAAGAGTTGGGAAATTTATTTGTGTATTTCTACTATATACTCTTTCTCTCCTGCATTTTTCCAGGCCACCTACTCCTTGCAACTCTGAACTTGTTTTGCTTTATAATTATGAAGCTGTAGCAAAATATTCAATATTTCTTAACTGTTATCTTACCTCTTATATTTACTGTTAAACAATTACATATTTGTTATAATAAAGTTTCAAACAGTTTCCATTATTTATTAAACCATATTTGCTATCCCTGATATTTCTACTATGCATTATTGTGATTCTGGAAATCACATTATTATATTCTGGAAATCTAAAAACAAAAATATGACTTATCATATGCCGTTGGAAAATAAAGGAGGCATATGCTGAAACATGAAATAGACTAATTAAATTCATTTGTTTTAGATGTCAAATTTACTCTACCTCAAAAAAAAATGAGCAAGTACCATAATGGATATATCTTGTTTAATGGGGCTATTCTAAAATAAAAAGAAAACTTACTAATAGAAGGGAAAGAAAATAAAAATATGGCCATTAAAATGTTCTATATTCTTCAAAGTCAAACACTCTTCAATACTGGAAAGGACATATACCTTATTTCAAGAGAACTACATGCCACATGAGATGTTTGCTCAGCTTAGGTGTGTTATGGCAGTAGAGTGGTTTACCAACAAACCAAAGAAACTGCCCAGGATCAGCCTGTGAGATATAAAGTTTATTAAAGCTTGCTAAGGGAGAGGGTAAAAGCTTGGGATTGAGAACAGAGACAGCAGACTGGACAAGAAAGGGTCCAGTGGTACCATGTTGGACCTGATGATGTAAAGCTGGTCTCTGATATCCCAGAACATTGTGGAAGAGAAATAAACTAAGTTTGAGAACATGATTGTCATGAGCACATGTAATACTGTTCAGTGCTCTCGTGTGCAGCGCACACACACATACAAACAAACACACACACACAGTGGAGGGGGGATAGAGAAAGAGAGAGGCCTAATTTGAGCAGTTCTTCAACTCTCAGCAGAGCTGCTAAGATCCAGTGTCCTCCAGTGCTTATATTGTCTACAGAGGTCCATTATTATATTGTTCACCACAAGGAAAGAGTGTCTTATTAGTGACCCTATACACTCACCTTGTTCTTAAATGAACAAAAGTCTAAGGAAGGCCTGTGTGCAAGAAGCAAGAAACCTCTGCTAATAATACTAACATGTTCAGTTCAGTGTACTTGTGATTCTTTCTGAGCATTCTAGGTTGGGCCTACCTACCCAACTTGGTTTTGGGAATGTATTAAGTTTACCTCACAGATATGTGCAAATCTTCTTTAATCCTGTCAATCTGAAAAATAAAATTAACAGTTTTATCATTTTATATTAATTTCTTCTCTAGAAATTAATGTTAATTTAAATAGTGGTAAAAATACAGAACACATAGAAATTTGTATCTTTAAGTGATTAGAAAAATAATTTGCTAGAGATTGACAAATACCAAACAGTAAGCTATACAAGAGTAGGCTATTATAAGAGAACTAAAAATAATATGAACATATAGAGCATAAAAAGCTTTAACAAATAATGATGTGAGTCACTTTCAAATTTCTTTTCTTTTATTGAAAATAGATTATTATACAACATATTCTGATATGTAAGATACCTGAATATGATCTCACATACTCCCCAACCCCTCTTTGTTCCTCCCTACTTCCCTTCCCTCAGAGATTTTCGCCATTTCTGTCTCTCCTTAGAAAACAAACAGGCATCTAAAAAATAATAATAAAATAAAATAAAGTAATAAGCTAACACAAGAAAAAACTTATAAGAATAGAAGAAAATATACAACAGCAGTAAGCTGCACTCCATACTGTGTGCTCCATTTTCTGCCACACAACTCTGCCTGCTTTCCTGGAGGCTGGCCAGACTAAGGGGCATGAGGTAAGACCCTCCCCAGTCCTAGCCCTTATCCTCTAACTCTCATGAAAGCAACACCAATGGAGGTAACCTGTACCCTGTAGCCTGTGCTCCATTTCCTGCCCCACAACTCTGCTTACACTCCTGGGGGTCGCAGTCAACAGAGACAAACAGGTAAGACTCTGTCCCAAGCCTTGGCTGCCATATTCCCCTAAAATTTACCCATCATATTAAACCACACCAAAAGCCCTAGACTCCATTTTCAGACTGAAATCCAGCCTTTTTTCCTGGTGGCCAGCCAGCAGTAGGTACCTCAGACCATGCTGACACTAGGGACCCCAGGGGCAAAAGTAGCACCCAAAATCCCAGAGATCATAAAAACCCTATGGGAGACATTCTACTGGACAGGAAGACTAGATAGTCACCAGAATTCTAAGCCACTCAGGCCAATAGACAGGGAGGAAACAGAAACCAAGAAAATAAATATCCAAAAAGCAATCACCCAACAAAGATAAATTCAAAAATCAGCATTTAACCTTATAAAAACCACAAATCCAATATGGCTAAAAGGCCAGTGTAAAACTGCGATCAACAATAGCCAGGGCAACATGGCACCACCAGAGCCATATAGAAGAAATAAAGAAAGTAACTCTTCCTAATATTCAATGAAAATGAAGGCACAACATACCCAAACTTATGGAGCATAACAAAAGTAATGCTAAGAGGAAAGGTCTTAGCACTAACTGCCTTCATAAAGGAACTGGAAAGATTTACTGTGCTAGCTGTTTAAAAGCACACATGAAAGTTCTAGAACAAAAAGAAGCAAGCACACCCAAGAGGACTAGATGGCAGGAAATAATCAAGGCAAAGAGACAATATTTAAATTAACAATATCAGAAATGAAAAGTGAAACATAACAACAATCACTGAGGAAATCCAAAGAATCATTAAGTCTTGCTTTAAAACCCTGTACTCCGCATAATTAGAAAATCAAAACAAAAGTGATAATTTTCTTGATAGAAATCACTTTCCAAAATTAAGTCAATATCAGGTAAATGATTTAAATATAACTATAAACCCCAAGAAAATAGAAGCAGGCATTAGAACTCTCTCAAACAAACAAACAAAAAATTTCAGGGCCAGATGGTTTTAGTGAAGAATTTTGTCAGGTTTCAAAGAAAAGTTAATGCCAATACTCCTCAAACTATTCCACAAAATAGAAGCAGAAAGGAACACTGCCAAATTCATTCTATGAAGTCACACCCACCTGAACCATATAAATACTCAACCAAAAAAAGAGAATTTCAGACCAATCTCTCTTATGAACATTGACGCAAAAAATACCTGATAAAATACTTACAAACTGAATCCAAGAACACAGCAAAACATCATTCACTATGATCTAGAAAGCTATATTCTAGAGATGCAAGGATAGTCAACATATGAAAAAAAATCATATGATTATCTCATTAGATGATGAACATGAATTTGACAAAATCAAACACCTTTTTGTGATAAAAGTCTTAGAGAAATCATGGACATATAAACACAATAAATGCAATATACAGCAAGCCAATAGCCAGCATCAAATAAAATGGAGAGAAACTAAAATCAATTACACTAAATTTTGGACAATACAAAGTTGTCCACTTTCTGCAAACCTCTTCAATATAGTGCTTGAAGCTGGAGCTAGAGCAATAAGACAACTAAAGGAGATAAAGGGGATAAAACTTAAAAAGGAAGTCAATGTCTTGCTGTTTGCAAATAGTATAGCAGTATACCTAACTGACCCTAAAAATTCGACCAGGGAACTCCTACAGCTGGTAAACACCTTCAGACAATTGGATAGATACAAAATTAATTTAAAAAATCAGTAGCCCTCCTGTATACAAACAAAAGAAATGGGCTGAGAAAAAATTAGGGAAACAATACCATCCACAAAGCCACAAATAATATAAAATATCTTGGTGTAATTCTAACCAAGCAAGCAAAAGCTGTATGACAAGAACTGTATGGCAAGTCTCTGATGAAAGAAACTGAAGAAGTTATCAGAAGATGAAACGATCCCCCATGCTTGTGGATCAGCCCAAAGGCCAGCTACAGATTCAACACAGTTTCTATTAAAATTCCAAAACGATTTTTACAGGCCTTGAAAGATCAACCCTCCATTTCATATGGAAAATCCCAGGATAACTAAAACAATACTGTACAATAAAAGAACTTATGGAGGTTTCACCATTCCTGATTTCAAGCTGTAATTCAGAGTAATAATAATAAAACCACATGGTTTTGCCATAAAACAGACAGGTTGATCAATAGAATGAAGTTGATAGTCAAAAGTAAACCTATACACCTCTGGACACTTGATTGTTGAGAAAGATATCAATACTATACAATGGATAAAAGAAAGCACCTTCAACATTTGTATCTAGACTAACTAAATGTCTGCATATAGATTAATGAAAATAGATCTATATCTATCAAACCCAAGTGAATCAGAGATCTCAACATAAAACTGAATATACTAAATCTGATAGAAGAGAAAATGCGGAATAATCTTTAATGCATTGGCACAGGAGACAACTTCCTGAATAGAACACCAACACCCCAGGCACTAAGATCAACAATTATTAAATGGGACCTCATGAAACTGAAAACCTGTAAGGCAATGGAAATTGCCAAAAGGACAAAACAGCAGTCTACAGAATGGGAAAAAAAAAATCTTCACTAACTCTACGTCTGATGGATGATATTGATATTCAAAATATATAAAGACCTCAAGAAACTAGACATCAACAAACTAAATAACCCATTTTTTTTTAAAAAAAAAAAGATACAGATCTAAATAGAGAATTCTCAGCAATGGAATCTGTAATGCTTGAGAAGTACTTTAAAAATTGTCCACATCCTTAGACATCAGGAAAATTTTGCAAATCAAAATGACTCTGAGATTCCATCTTGCACCTGTCAAAATGGCTAAGATAAAAAACTCAAACAGCAGCACATGCTGGCAAGAATGTGGAACAAGGGGAGTACTTCTCTGCTGCTGGTGGGAGTACAATCTTGCTCAGCCACTTTAGAAATCAATTTGGTAGTTTCTTAGAAAATCTGAAATAGTTCTACCTCAACACCAAGCTCCTGGGCATATATACCCAAAAGTTGCTACATTATACTGCAAGGACATTTGACACAGCAGCTTTGTTCATAGTAGCCAAAAACTGGAAAAACCTTCAATTCCTCAATTGAAGAATGTATGCAGAAATTGTGGTACATATTTACACAATGGAATACTACTCAGCAGTTAAAAGCAATAACATCATGAAATTCGCAGGCAAATGCATGGAACTAGAAAAAAATCACCTTGAGCAAGGTAGCCCAGACCCAGAATGATAAACATAGTATGTACTCACTTATAAGTGGATATTATCCCTAAATAACAGAATAACCATTCTAAAATCCACAGAACCAAAGAAACTAAGTAACATGGAGGGCCCAAGTGCCTTTGACATTTGAATTTCACTGAGAAGTGGAAATAAAGTAGACATTTGGGATATATGGCTAGAGGGAACTGCTTGTGTATGAGGTTGAGGTAGGGAACAAGAGGGATCATATAGAAGGAGAATGGAGGGAGGGAGGGTGGGGAAAGATAACTGGAATCAATGTGGGTGGGGGTCATCTCTGGGACACTCTAGAAACCTAGGACAATGGAAACTCCCAGGAATTTATGAAGGTGACCCTAGAAAAGACTCCTAATAATGGAGAAGATGGGGCCTGAAATGGTCATTTCCTGTAACCAGAAAATGCTTCCAATGGAAGGCCTGGGACGCCAACCCAGACACAAACCCTTAAACCTATAATTTCTCTTTCCAACAAGACATGCAGTGGAAATTGAGAGAATGGCCAACCAATATCTGGCCCACCTTGAGACCTGTTGAGAAAGAGTCCACCCCTGAAACTATTAATGATATTCTGCCCTACTTCCAGACAGGCACTTAGCATAACTGTCATCTGAGAAGGGTTTTTTTGTTGTTGTTGTTGTTTGTTTGAATTTTTATTTTTCTCATTAGTTACATTTTGTTAATTCTGTATCCCAGCTGTATCCCTCATTCCCTCCCCAATCCCACCCTCCCTCCCTCATCACCTTTCTGCCCCTTTCCAAGTCCACTGATAGGGGAGGACCTCCTCCCATTTCATATGACTCCCTTTTGTCAGGTATTTTCAGGACTGGCTGCAAAGTCCTCCTCTGTGGCCTAACAGTACTGCTCCTCCCTTGGAGCCAGTCATTGAGTTCCTGTTAGAAATAGTCCTTGTTCCCCTTTACTATGGGAAACCAATTGATTACTGAGCTATCATGGGTCACATCTGAGCAGAGGTTCTAGGTTTTATCCTCTCATGGTCTTTGGTTGAGTGTCCATCTCAGAAAAGGCCCTGTGCCCAGATATGTTTGGTCCTTGTGGAGCTCCTATCCTTTCCACATCAAACTCCCCTTCTTTCATATGATTCCCTGCACTCTGCTGAGGGTTTGGTTATGAGTCTTGGTATCTACTTTGGAACACTGCTAGGTAGAGTCTTTCAGATGCTTTCTGCGGTAGACTCCTCTCATACGTTCAATGCATATCCCATTTGTCTTTCTAAATGAGGATATATCATCATACCCCATATCCGCTTTCTTAATTATCTTCTCACCAACCCTTTATCTGACAGAGGGCTAATATCCAGTATATATAAAGAACTAAAGAAGCTGAGAAGCAACAAACCAAGTAATCCAATTAAAAAAATGGGGAACAGAGCTAAACAGAATTCTCTGTAGAGGAATATCGAATGGCAGAGAAGCACTTAAAGAAATGTTCAACCTCATTAGCCATTAGGAAAATGCAAATCAAAACGACCCTGAGATTTCACCTTACACCCATCAGAATGGCCAAGATGAAAAACTCAAGTGACAACACATGCTGGAGAGGTTGTGGAGAAAGGGGAACCCGCCTCCATTGCTGATGGGAATGTAAACTGGTACAACCACTTTGGAAGTCAATCTGGCGCTTTCTAAGACAATTAGGAATAGTGCTTCCTCAAGACCCAGCTATACCACTGCTATATACTATATAGCATATAGGCATATATATAGCATATATGCCTATATACTATATAGGCATATACCCAAAATTTGCTCAAATACACAGTAAGGACATTTGCTCAACCATGTTTGTAGCAGCTTTATTTGTAATAGCCAGAACCTGGAAACAACCCACATGTCCATCAATGGAAGAATGGGTACAGAAATTGTGGTATTTTTACACAATGGAATACTACTCAGCAATCAAAAAAGAGGAAATCATGAAATTTGCAGGCAAATGGTGCGATCTAGAAAAGATCATTCTGAGTGAAGTATCCCAGAAGGAAAAAGACAAACATGGAATATACTCGCTTATATAGACCTAAAAGATATGATAAACATAATGAAATCTATATTCCTAAAGAAGATAATCTGAGAAGTTTTACCCAGAAACTGATGAAAACAGATGCAGAGACCTACAGCTAAACATTATGCTGAGCTTAGGGAATTCTATGGAATTGGGGAACAAAGGATTGAAGGAGACAGAGAGATCATGGACATCACAAGAAAACATACAGAACCAACTAACCTGGACCTATAGGGACCCACAGAGACTGAACCACCAAAAAGAGAACATAATCGGAGAGCCCTCTGCATCTATGTAACAGTGGTGCAGGTTGGTCTGCATGAGGGACTCCTAACATCAGGAGCAGGAGCAGTATCTGACTGTGTTGCCCACCTAGGATCCTTTCCCCTGACTGAGTTGCCTTGTCGAGCCACAATATGAAAAGATTTACCTAGTCCAACTACAACTGAATATTCCAAGGCAAGTTTATATCCATTGGAGGCCTCCCTTTTTCTGAGACTTTCCTGGGGAGAACATGAGGACAAGAGGACAGCAGGGAGGTGAGATGAGAGGGAGGGACTTGGAGGAGAGGACAGAGGGGAAACTGCAATTGGGGCATAAAATATATTAATTAATTATGTACAATAAGGTTAAAGAAGAATAGTAGTATTGTTACTTTTACAAACTTTGGTGCCCTTATGTTTGAGGCATAGATCTAAAAAATTTAAATACCATCTTGGTACTTTTTTTTTTCTTTGATGAGTATGTAGTGTCCTTCTGTATCTCTTTTGATTAGTTTTGCTTTGAAATTTATTTTCTTAGTTATTAAAATGGCTAAACTAGCTTGCTTCTTAGGTCCCTTTGCTTGAAATGTCTATTTTTATCCTCCTCCCCTGAGATTATGTTAAGGTTTCCTTGCTTTTACAATGTGTTTCTTGGATACAGTAGAAGGATAGATCTTGTTTTTCCATCTATTCTGTTAGTCTCTGTGCTCTTATTGAGAAATTGAGAACCATGGAATTGAGAAATATCAATGAGCAGGGTTTGTTCCTGTAATTTTGTTGTTGTGATAGCTCTGTGAGCGCGCGTGTGAGTGTGTGTGTGTGTGTGTGTGTTTTTCCCTCAGTTGATTTGATGGTTTGGGATATTTACTCCTTGTGTTTTCTTTTGTGTGATTAAAGTTTTCAGGATGAAAATTTTCTTCTAGCAAATTTTATAGGGCTGTATTTATAGATAAATATTGCTTATTTTTTTTATTATGGAATGCCTTATTTCCTCTGTCCATTTTGATAAAAAATTTTGTTAGTATGGTAGTCTAGGTTGGTGTTTATGGTCTCTTAGTTTGTAGAACATCTTTCCAGGCAGTTCTGTATTTTAGTTTCTTTTTAGAAGGCACATGTTGTTCTAATAGGCCTGACTTTATATGTTACTTGGTCTTTTTACCTTGCAGTTTTTAGTAATATTCTTTTGTACATTTAATGTTTTGGTTAGGATGCACTAAATGGATTTTCTTTTCTGGTACAGACAATTTGGTGTTTTAAATACTTCTTGTGCCATGATAGGCATCACATTCTTTAGGTTAGTAAATTTTGCTTCTATGATTTTGTTGAAAATATTTTATGTGTCTTTGACCTGTGTGTTTCTTCTTCCTGTATTGCTAATAGTCCTATATTTGGTCTTTCCATAAAGTTCCAGAATTTCTGAATGTTTTTTTGCAAAGATTTTATTTTTAGATTCAACATTTTTTGAAGGTATATTTCTTCTATCTTGTCTTCAATCCTTGAGATTCTCTTGGTGAGGCTTGCCTCTACAGTTCCTGTTCTAAATTGTTCATTTCCAGAGTTCCTTCTGTTTGGGTTTTCTTTATTGACTTTATTTCCAGTTTCAGGTGTGTTAATGATTATTAATATTTATTATTGATTCATCTTTTTGTTAAACACTGATTATTCTTAAACCAGCTGTATGCTCAAATCACCACATAGAGACTGGGACATATTTAGTTAACCTAGAGCACAATAGTTATACTGGCCAATGCTTACTCCATCCTAAACCTCCAAGCCCACAAGATACTTGCTTTATAAGCATATCTTCCTCCCATTCAGATTTCCCACACTGTACTTGCTTTTTAGTCATATCTTAGGTCCAGTTGGTTCATCTCTCCTGGTGTTTCCAGGTCCTTTCCTCTCTGATTTCCCTTCTCTGACCCTCCTTCCACTTGCTTCTTTTTCCTTCCCTCTGGCCCAGGATGTCCCATCCTATTTTCTCCATTGCTTAGCATTGGCTGGTTGTTTCATTGACAATACAGAAAACAAATTGTGATATGTCTACACAATCTTGAGACAGGTGATGCTTAGAATAAACATCACAATGCTGTGTGGGTTGAAACCAGATAGTGAGGTAGAGAAATCAGCATTTGAATGAACAAGGGTAAATTGTATACATTCCACAAGAACATTATACCAACACTGGAGCTGAACTGTTTTATTTCCTTCCACTGTTTGTGTTTTCATAGATTTCTTTTAGGGAATTATTCATTTATTTAAGGATCTCTGTCACATTCATAAAGGTTATTTTAAGGTTTTTGTTGTGTACTCAGAGCTTTCAGTAGAAGGGTTGATGGGCTCTAGTAAAGACATTTTATCTTTTTCTCTTCTTGAATGTGTTTTTATGATGGTGTCTGTAATTCTATCTGATAATATCTTGTCTTTGTTGAGTGATGTTTTCTTCCTTGGGTTTCTGTTGCCCTCTGTGGATCTTAGGCTAGTGTGTTGGCTGTTTGTTGCCTGGTAGAAAGTTCTGGGATCTTGATAGGTGTAGCCACTGAGGGTTGCAGGTAAAACATTATCCTAGGTTTTGGGAGCTAACACTTGGGAACAGGGATGGGCTCAGAAAGGGGTCCTGAAGATATCCAGAGGCAGTAGGAAGGAAAGATGTTCCACCAGGGCCTGCTTAGTCCCTTGGGAATGAAGGCATGGAGTGAAGAGAGGCCAAAAGTGGTAGTTTGGTACAGAGCTGATGGAGAGACTGAGAAATTAGTTATGAAGGAGAGGAGAGAGAGAGTGAAGATTTGAATCTAGCCTACTTGCTCCTCTGGCAGGCTTGTTTCACTGGCCTACTTGCTCCTCTGGCAGGCTTGCCTGGTGGAGTTCCAGAGAATGCCTGCTGGGGTTTGTGCCTGTGACAGCTAAGAAAATGTGGCATGGGCAGGTTGGGGAAGGAGGTTGAAGGAGAATATCTTCATGATCCACTGCAGATGGGGCCAGAGAGGAAGGTAAGGTCAAAGCAGGTGGTCTGCTATAGAGCTGGGCATAAGACTATGGAATTGGATTGAGGTAGAAGAGGGAGAGGTGAAGATCTGCAATTTTCTTACTTCCTTTTTCTAGCCAGTGTGGCTGATGGAGTGTCTGCTAGATTTAAGGGCTGAGGCAACTGATGTGTGAGGAAAAAGGGTTAAAGGAGATTTGTGTGATCCCCTGAAAATAGGGGCAGGTAGGGAGGGGAGGCTTTATCCTGTGGTCTGCCACAGTACTAAGGGTAAAACCCGGATACTGTATTTGGAGGAGAGGTGTAGATTTGCAGTTAGACTACATGCCCTGCACACTGTGCCCTTCAAATTCCCAGGCTTATTTCTCCTTTTATATGAGAATACAAGTAAAACTTTTGTCCACTTAGATGAGTGGTACAAATAATTCATTTATAAGGATGAAATCACAAAGAGCCTGGAATCTAAAATTAAAGTCTTTGTGTGTAATTGCAAAGGTGAACTCTGTAGGAACTAGGATTGGTGTTTATATGAATGCACATCACAGTGTCTTTACTGCATATACAGATCTTTACATGGACCTGTGCCCTTACATTTGTGTAGTATTGTACTCTTTTTCTCTGGCTACAATCTCTATATTGTTTCCCATTAGTATGCATAAACTTTTAAAAAAACAGAGTATAAATAATGGTGAGAAAATAGTGATAATCAGAGGATAAAGATTAAGAAATCTCAACTGCCATGGGCTACATCTGTGCAGGGGTATTAGGTTATCTCCGTGCATAGTCTTTGGTTGGAGTATCAGTCTCAGGAAAGACCCCTCTGCTCAGATTTTTTGGTTCTGTTGCTCTCCTTGTGGAGTTCCTGTCCTCTCCAGATCTTACTGTTTCCCACTTCTTTCATAAGATTCCCTGCACTCTGCCCAAAGGTTGCCCATAAGGCTCAGCATCTGCATTGATAGTCTGCAGGGCAGAACCTTTCAGAGGTCCTCTGTGTCAGGCTCCTGACTTGTTCTCTCTTTTCTCCTTCTTCTGATGTCCATCTTCTTTGCCTTTCTGGAGAAGAATTGAGCATTTTAGCAAGAGTTCTCTCTCTTGATTAGTTTCTTTAGGTGTACAGATTTTAGTAGGTTTATCTTATATTATATGTCTATATGAGTGAATATATACCGTGTGTGTCTTTCTGCTTCTGGGATAGCTCACTCAGGATGATCTTTTCTAGATCCCACCATTTACCTGCAAATTTCATGATGTCCTTGTTTTTTTATTGCTGAGTAATATTCCATTGTGAGAGGTACCACAATTTCTGTATCCATTCCTCCACAAGTGGGTTCCATTGTAATAGGAACAGAGACTGCCTCTGACATCAACTGATTGGCCTGCTCTTTAATTACCTCCCCCTGAGGGGGAAGCAGCATTACCAGGCCATAGAAGAAGACAATGCAGCCACTCCTGATGAGACCCAATTGACTAGGATCAGAAGGAAGGAAAAGAAAACCCCCCCTATCAGTGGACTTGGGGAGAGGCATGCATGCAGAGGGTTGAGGAAGGGAGGGATTGGGACTGGAGGAGGGAGGGAACCACAGGGGGAGACAAAGTGAATAAAGTGTAATTAATAAAGAATTAAAAAAAAAAAGAAAGCAGATTGGAGTTTTTAAATTTACTGTATCATACAAAAAAGTATTTTATAAATTAAATTTGCATATTCCCTAACAATGATGG
Organism: Psammomys obesus; assembly: GCF_907164565.1. Lineage (NCBI taxonomy): Eukaryota > Metazoa > Chordata > Mammalia > Rodentia > Muridae > Psammomys > Psammomys obesus. The sequence goes on along the minus strand of NW_026596433.1, from coordinate 9,089,684 downwards.
ACATCTTAGTTTCCTTATGCACAGCTATGTATGACTAAGATATTAGTTATCTCTTGCTTCAACAAACAACATGACTAAAGCGAAAAAAAAAAGATTAACAAATCTGTTACAATTGTCAAAGAAAGAAAGAAAGCAGCATTTATTAAAGATATTGTGTGGTCATTCACTCTGATATCCCTGTATTATTGCAACATAAACAAATACATTTAAAATGTGATATTCAGTTTCATGAGGTCCCATTTATTGATTGTTGCTCTTAGAGCCTCACAGAAGAAGACAATGCAACCACTCCTGATGAGACCTGATAGACTAGGATCAGAGGAAAGGAGAAGAATGCCTCCCTTATCAGTGGACTGGGAGAGGGACACTGGTGGGGAAGAGGGAGGGTAGGTTTGGGAGGGAAGGAGAAAGGAAGATACAGGGAGGATACAAAGTGAATAAACTAATTAATAAAAATAATTTTAAAAAGTATATAACCAGCTAGGACCTCAAATAAGCTCTCCAGACACATTGTGTAAATGTATGAAAATTTTAGTAAAGAAAGAAGGAAAGAAAAAAAAGGCTAAAAATGAAGGTAGAGTTAAGCTATACTACAAATTTTCCACAAGCTAGTTCTTGGCAACAATGCTCCATAAACTTTAAAGTTTCAGATGGACTCTGTTGTAACAGTGTGTTAGTATTAAAAGGGGAAAAGAACACAGAGCTTCACGGTTTCTGTCTGGATTAAAATAGGAAATTTTTCACTTGGTCATTTTAGCTGAATAATTTTAGCCATCATTCTTTACTCAATGAACGATACTAAATGTGTAGTATCCCAAGTTTCACTCCAGGATAATTAAACATTTTTTTGTTATTCTTTGTGCTATGTAGTTGGTGGAATGCATATATTCATTAGAAATACTACTAATTAGGGGATGGAGAGATGGCTTGGGGGATAGTAGCACTGGTTGCTCATCCAGAGGTCCTGAGTTCAATTTCCAGCAACCAAATGGGGGCTCACAACCATTTATAATGGGATCTCAAGGCCTCTTCTGTCATGCAGGCATATATGCAAACAGAGTGCTAATATGTGTAAGTAAACAAATCTTTAAAAAATGTGATATTCTCTCAATAGGTATGATCTTGGGATTAAGGAGATTTCTCAGTGGTTAAGAACAGTTGCTGCTTTTGCAGAGGACCTTAGTTTTGTTACCAGCATCCATATCCAGCTGCTCACAATTCCATATAACTACAGAAAACTGGGTTCAATGCTCCCTTCTGGCTTCTGCGGGTACTTGCACACATGCATAGGAAGAGAGGAAGGAAGAGAAGGAGAGAGAGAGAGAGGGATGAGGGGGTGCTATTTCTGAAGCCATAATGACATGACTACAAAAATAGTTTTGCTCACATCCATTTTCATGTAGGCTTTCCTATCTATGCTTTCCTATGCTTCTGAGAGATTTATATTGTTTAATTATCAGTAGTGCTACATTAGTAAACAATCTTTTCCATCAAAAGAATAATTCATTTTTCGAGGAAATACACACCTCTATTATTAGAAGACACAGAGAGAGTGTCATCCCTTGAGTTCCAAGCTAGAAATTTACCTGGAATACTTCCTCTTGGTGATCCTGCTTTCTCTTGTGGGCTCTTGGACACTGTGACCTGAGTGACCCCTTTGAAGTTTCTTCGTTATTTACCCAAACACCAGGGTGGTCTCTTCACTCTAACATATACATTTTTTTTTAATCTTAAAATGACTTTTCTGTTACCTATCTGAAAAGATAAAGAACTGTAAGAATTCTTGTTTTTTTTTTTTTTTGTTTTATATAACCAAAAATTAAATGGATAGGGTTAAGAGCACGGTTAGTCTTGCAGAGGACCTGCGTTCAGTTCCCATTACCCACAAGGCAGGTTATACCCACCCATTCTGCTGTGCCAGGGGGTCTATCTCTGTCTTCTAATCTCTTTAGCATTAGGTACACACATGGTACTCATAGATGAATACATACATGTATGCATACATACAGGCAAAATACTCATTCACATAAAATATATCCTAAAAATTAAATAAACAACCATTTTTTTTAACTCAAGCCATCCTCATTAAGGTTTATTAAAAGTAACTAATCACAATCACTTGTCAACTAAGTTTCTTTTTTAACTTAAAAAAATTAATTATTTACAATTTATTCACTTTGTATCCCAGTTGTTGCCCCCTCCTTCATCTCCTCACTGTCCCACCCTCCCTCTCTCTTCCTCCACTATCCTCCCCCTACTTCACTGATAGGGGAAGTGCTCCTCTGCTTCTGTCTGACCCTAGCCTACCAGGTCCCATCAAGACTGCCTGGATCCTCTTCCTCTGTGAGCTGGTTAGGTCACCCTACCAGGGAGAAGTGATCAAGGAGGAGACAACCTATGAAAGAGATTGTCTCTTCTCTGCTAGGGCACCCACATAGAAACTAAGCTGTCTATGGGCTACATCTGAGCAGTGGATCTAGGTCCTCTCTATGTTCTTTGGTTGATACATCTGCCTCTGCAGTACAACCCCCCACCCCCGCCCTGGGCCCTGCTTTTTTTGGCTTTGTTGATCTCCTTGTGTGGCTCCTGTCACTTCTGGGTCCTTTTATATCTCCCTTCTTCCTTAACAATGTATTCCCTGAGTTCTGTCCAAAGTTTGGCTGTGAGTCTCTGCATCTGCTTAGATCTCCCTTCAGCTAAGTTTCCTATGCATTTGAAAAATTAAGAAAGTAGGAAAGCTAAAAACAAACAAACAAACAAACAAAAAACAATACAGTGTGGATTACAAAGCTCATATTATTAAAACCACTGCAGTACTCTAGGAAAAAAAAAATGTTCAATACATCATCCCTTTGGCTGAAGTGTAAGGTTGTTCCCCCCTAATTGTGTGTTTCTTCCTGTTGAGCCTGCCTCTAAGCAAACTGTGATTTATTTTTCTAGCAGTGTTAACATCATGCTGCAGGAGGGGAAAAGCATTGATCTAGATTGTGTTGAGGATTTGAGGCAATAGTTTCCTTACTAATAAAGTCTCCACCTAGTTGAAAAGATGACAAGTATAATACAGGAACTTAAAAGTAATAAAACTTAAAATATGCTTGAGTCCTTTGTACACTTTGAATGGGTTTCAACTAAGAATAAAAGTAATTTTAATTGTATTTCCTAACTAGCATTCAGTGTACTAGATTTCCTTGTGACATTTATGTATATTCAGTGTTGATTTCTACCATCAGCTCCACCTTTCCTTCTTCTCTTTCACCTTGTTCCTCTCAGGTGTTTGTATTCTTCAACCTCCCAGTCAAACTTTTTTTTTTTTTCATATCGTACATGTTCTATAACCTGACCATTTTCCTTCTTAAAATTTCCCTTTCCTCTCTCAAGGACTTCTTTCTATTTTCCTGGCTTCTACCTGTCTCTACTCACTCATAAATGTACTCATATCTAAATTATCAACTAGCATCTGCATATGAAAGAAAATATTCAGTTCCTCTCTTTTTGAACCCGGGTCTTTATACATACATACATATATATATATATATGAAAATGTTTCATTGATTTCTTATGAAAACTTCATTTGTCTTTAAAGCTGAATAAAACTACATTGTGTAAGTAAATCATATTTCCATTATCCATTTATTTGTTAATGGGGGTTTAGGCTGATTGCATTTCTTTGCTATAGTGAATAAAACAGCAATAAACACGACACACACATTTCCCTGTCCTAGGATATATAGGTCTTAGAACATATGTCCAAATTAGTATATTGAGTTCATAACATAGTTCAATTCATAAGAAATGTTCATACAAACTTCCACATTTTACCTTTCCACCAACAGTGAATAATAGCTTCTCTTTTCCCACATCCATTCAACATTTGTTGCCATTTGCTTTTTTTATTTATTTTAATTAAAATTTAACTATATAATTTCCCTACTTCCATAGACACCATTATAGTAAACCGCAACTGAACACAATGAGAGATCAATGGATTATAGGGAGTCCAGCACCAACAGATACATCTTAAACACAAATCCATCACCGAAGACTCAGGGAGCATTGAAGAAAAAGCAGGTAGATTGCAAGAACCAGAAGGTCCAGAAGTCTGCTCAGAGAATATCTCTTAGAAATATCTGCCTAGCATATCAAAGCAGATACTAAAACTCATAACCAAACCTTCGGCAGAGTGCAGGGAAAGAAGGGGGAGTTTGTATGACGTGGAATGGATAGGAGCTCCACAAGGACCAAATATATCTGGGCACAGGGATCTTTTCTGAGACTGACACTCCACCAAGGACCATATATGGATATAACCTAGAACCTCTGCTCGGATGAAGCCCATGGTAGCTCAGTAACCAATTGGTTTCCCATAGTAAGGGGAACAGGGACTATTTCTGACAGGAACTCAATGGCAGGCTCTTTGACCTCCCCATCCCCCCAAGGGAGGATCATTCCTGCTAGGCCACAGAGGAGGACTTTGCAGCCAGTCCTGAAGATACCTGATAAAACAGGGTTAGATGAAAGGGGAGGAGGTCCTCCCTGATCAGTGGACTTGGAAAGGGGCAGGGAGGAGATGAGGAAGGGAGGGAGGGAGTGTTTGGGAGGGAATGAGGGAGCCAGATACAGCAGGGATACAGAGTTAATAAAATGTGACTAATAATAATAAAATAATAATAATAATAATAATAATAATAATAATAATAATAATAATAAAAGAAAAAAATATCTGCCTAAGCCAGATCTGAACCATGACAATATCAGTTGACAAGCCGATGTGAAGGGGAGAAATCTCATGGAGTTTTTTGCTTTCTTAATGAGAGCCATTAGGCCTGGGTTGACATGTACTCTCAACATAATTGTAATTTGCATTTTCAGGTAGCTATAGAGATTGGATACTTTTTAAAAACATTGGCTTCTTCATATTCAAATAATCTCTCTCCTGCAGCAAATGGGAACAAACACAGAGACCCAAAACCAAACATGCAGAGAATGAGAGACATTGGAACACTAAGCCCTAAATGGGCTGTCTCCAACATGTCCCTCCCCTCGGGACTCAAGGAACTCCATGGAATGGAAACAGAAAAAATCTAAGAGCCAGGAGGGTTGGAAGACATCAAGGAAACAAAGCCCTCTAAGTCAACTGAACAAAGCTCATATGAACTCAGTGACCGAAGACACATGCACAGATTTTCAACAGGTCCTGTGCATGTATATTATGGCTTCCACTTGAGTGTTTTTGCATGATTCCTGAGTGTCTGAATAAGTAGGTCTATGATCCTTGTACCTTTTATTGAGATCTTTTCCTTTTGGTTTACATTGTCCAACTCCAATGTGTTGGTTTTGTTTTACCTTTTTATTATGAAAATTATATTATATTTACTATATTATATTAATATCCCTTACAACCCTTTTTGTTTTTTAAGGAGAGACACAAAGGGCATTGGCTAAGGTGGAAGGGGATATGGGGAGGAACAGGGATGAGAAAAAGATGAGGAAACTGTCATCAGGATATCTTATGTGAGAAAAAAAAATCTATTTTCAATTAAAAAAAAAGATACTGGCTTTTTGTATTTCTTCTTCTTTATATTAAATTTTTATTTTTTCATTTGTTACATTTTATCCGTGTTATATCCAAGCTGTAGCCCACTCCTTCATTCCCTCCAAATCCATCCTCCCTCCCTCACCTCCTCCTATGCTCCTCTCTAAATACACTAATAGGGGAGGTCCTCTTCCCTTTTCATCTGACCCTAGCTTATCAGGTCTCACCAGGACTGGATGCAATGTCTTCCTCTATGGCCTGGCAAGGCTGCTCCTTTCTCAGGGGGGAAGGGAGTGGTCAAGGAGCCAGCCACTGACTTTATGTCAGAAACAGTCCCTGTTCCCCTTACTAGGGAAAAGCACTTGGATACTGAGCTGCCATGGGCTACATCTGAGCACGGGTTCTAGGTTATATCCATGATGGATCTTGGTTGGGGAATCAGTCCCAGAAAAGACCCCTGTGGCCAGATATTTTGGTTCAGTTGTTCTCCATGTGGAGCTCCTGTCCTCTTCAGGTCTTACTCACTCCCCTTCTCTCATATGATTCTCTATACTCTGCCCAATGTTTGGTTATGAATCTCAGCATCTGCTTTGATACAATGCTGGGTAGAGTCTTTCAGAGGCCCTCTGTGGTAGGCTCCCATCCTGTTTCTTGTTTTCTCCTTGCAATGTTCTTCCCCTTTCTCTTTCTCAGTAAGGCTTGATGATCTTACCCAGGGTGCTCCTTCTTGTTTAGCTTCTTTAGGTGTACAGATGTCCTTAGAACAAAATGACAGCCTACAGAATGGGAAAGGATCTTCATCAACCCTATATCTCACAGAGGGCTAATATTCAGTATATACAAAAAAACTAAAGAAGTTAAAAAGCAACAAATCAAGTAATCCAATAAATACTGGGGTACAGACCTAAACAGAATTTTCTGTAGAGGAATACAGAATGGCAGAGAAACACTTAAAGAGATGCTCAACATCCTTAGCCATCAGGGAGATGCAAATCAAAATGACCCTGAGATTTCACCTTACACTCATCAAAATGGCTAAGATCAAAAACTCAAATGACAATACATGCTGGAGAGGTTGTAGAAAAAGGGGAACCCTTCTCTAATGCTGGTGGGAATGTAAACTTGTACAACCACTTTGGAAATCAACCTGGTGCTTTCTCAGACAATTAGGAATAAGGCTTCCTCAAGATTCAGCTATACCACTCCTAGGCATATACCCAAAAGATGCTCAAGTACACAAGGACATTTGCTCAACCATGTTTATAGCAGCTTTATTTGTAATAGCCAGAATCTGGAAACAGCCCAGATGTCCCTCAACGGAGGAGTGGATACAGAAATTGTGGTACTTTTACACAATGGAATACTACTCAGCAATTAAAAACAAGGAAATCATGAAATTTGCAGGCAAATGGTGGGAACTGAAAAAGATCTCCTGAGTGAGGTGAAAGACTCCCGTTGAGCCTCTCTAGATGGGGAGACCCCGCTTCCC
>NW_026596433.1:9026925-9082652 GCF_907164565.1 Psammomys obesus | reverse complement strand
ACCCGGAACAGGGAAGGCGGGAAGGCAGTGGGTGGAGTCACGCACCCGGAACAGGGAAGGCGGGAAGGCAGATGTGGGTAGAGTCACGTACCCGGTTCTTATCCAGAGTGTTTTAGGCGCCCAACCGCAGCAGATATCCTGCTGCTGGGCATCTGTCCCGCCTTGCCTCTGACCCTGCACTGCTCCAGTCTTGTAAAATAGTGTTGACAGTATTATGCTAGGGCTTTATTCTTTCAGAGGTATCTCAGAAGCAGAAAGACAAACACGGTATATACTCACTTGCATTTCTTCTTCTGAGAAGAAGTCCAGCTCATTGACTGACATTTTCTTTGGCACTTCGGTTTCTGTATGTTAAAGCTTTGTAGTTCTGTGTATATTCTCGGCATTAACCTCTCGTGAGCAGTATAGCTAACAGGTTTCTCCCATTCTATAGATTATCTATTCAATTGGCTCATCATTTCTTTTATTGTGCAGGACTATTTTTTTTTTTAATTTCACATAATAGCGCATGAGAACTCACAGGACTATTTCTTTGGAAATTGAGATTCTTTTCAGAAAGTTCTTATCCATGCTTATATCCTGAAGTGTTTATTTTATCTAGCAATGACAGTGTTGTTGTTTTTTTTTAAATTTTTCTTTATTAATTACACTTTATTCACTTTGCATCCCCCCCCCCCCCCCCCCGTGGTTCCTTCCCTTCTCCCATCCTAATCCCTCCCTTCCTCCACCATTTGTATGCATGCCCCTCCCCAAGTCCACTGATAGGGGAGGACTTCTTTTCCTTCCTTCTGATCCTAGTCAATTAGGTCTCATTAGGAGTAGCTGAGTTGTCTTCTTCTGTGGCCTGGTAATGCTGCTTCCCCCTCAGGGGGAGGTAATTAAAGAGCAGGCCAATCAGTTCCTACTGCTGATTATCACCTTCAGCAAAGTGGCTGGATACAAAATTAACTCAAAAAGATCAGTAGCCTTCCTGTATACAAAGGACAAAATGGCCAAGAAAGAAATTAGGGAAACAACACCCTTCACAATAGCCACAAAGGACATAAAGTACCTTGGTGTGAACCTAACCAAGCAAGTCAAAGACTTGTATGAAAAAAATTTCCAGTTTCTGGAGAAAGAATTAGAAGAAGATATCAGAAGATGGAAAGATCTCCCATGCTCATGGCTAGATAAAATTATTTTCTTTCTGTTAATTTGTACAGAGACTTTGAGAAAAATGGGATAACACACAATTCTTTTTTTTAATATATCTGCATCTAATGCTGTTGTAACTTTTGTTTTAAGTGAAATTATTCTCTAGTCAAATAGAATCTATTATATTTAAAGTATTTGATATTTGATGCTTTTTATATTTGACAGGATTACATGAAAATAAAGGAAGTAACAATTTATTGCATGTAAATACACATTAAAGACCAAAAGGAAAATGTGAACCAACTTTACATATTTTTACTGATTTCTATAACCTTGAAATTAATCTTGAAGTAGAAAGGACTAAGATATTTTTAGGATTTTTATGTAAATCAATACTTCCTTTGTCAAGTTAACATATACTTACTTTTCTATTGAAACATACAGATATATACTATAAAAACCTTGTCAAGATTTGCATGTCTTTAAGCAACTATATAATAAATCTACATGTCTTCTATTGAGGTTTAATAATTGTTAATCTGTTGCTTCTTGACTGTTGCTTTTCCTAACAGAGTAAAATTCTGCCTAACCAATGCTAAAAAATAAAATTTAATTCACTCTATTGAATGACACTTTGAGCCAATTTTATATCTGACCTTCGCTTTTATGGTATTCTTTTCATTTCTAAAGCAGTTTGCGTTTTCTTAAGCAATTTGTGTTTTCCTCTCCTCCTTCTCAAACTAGTTTTAATCTATGCAAAAATTTAAAAAATACAAAATTCATGAGTAAACCATAATATAAATATGTTTGAGTATTATCTATCAACCTAAAATGCTACCATTTCCATTTCTAATCTTGTTAGTATTTTATTAAAATGAGATAAGCTAGGATGTATAGATGAGTGTATGTATTCAAACCTTTGAGGTATAAGAAAAATTTTGAAAACTTGGAGTTTGACATGCTTAGATAAAAACAGGGTGAATACTGATTTTTTTCATGAAAGTATGTATTAAGGATCAAGAAAAATACAGAAAAATTAAAGGAAGAGGTCAAATTTTTCTTCTTTGCAGATAATGTGATGTTATACATAGCAGGTCCCAAGTCAATTAGCACTTTTCTACATAACAATGACACTGAGAAAGAAACAATGGAAACATTCCTATTCACCATAGTCTCAAGATAATAATAAACACAATAAGCACAAACAAAGAAGGTGAAAGGCACTTACAATAAAATTTTCAAATTTATGGAGAAAGAAACTTAAAAAGACACTAGAAAAGGGAAAGACATCCCAGGAGTAGTAGAACTAATATTGTGAAAATGGCCATCTTACCTAAAGCAATTTACATTTTCAGTATAGTCCTATCAAAATCCCCATGACATTTTTTTAGAGAAATGGAAAAAAAGAAGGTAAAAAAAAAAAATACTAAGGAATCATGAATCATTTCAAGACTCCAGGCTGTCAAAAAAAAAAAAAAATCCTGAGAAAAAAGAGCAGCACTGAATGAATTTAATTTATGATTTCAAGGGGTATAACAGAGCTATGCTGATAAAATCAGGATAGCATGGCACAAAACCAGACATGAGAAAAAAATGAAACAAGATAGAAAACCAAAGCATGAGTGTGTTTAATTACATCCACCTGATATTTTATAAAGATGCTAAAAACCAGAGATAAGACAGATCTTAAAGAAAAAAATAATACTGGGAAAACTAAATATCTACGTACAGAAAAATGTAAATGTGTATGTGTATATGTGTGGGATTGTGTGTGTGTGTGTGTGTGTGTGTGTGTGTGTCTGTATATCATCCTGCACAATGAACTCCAAAAGCTCAAAGATTTCAGTGTAAAACCTGAAATGCTGAAACTACTAGAAAGAATGCTAGGCAGTGCTCTGTAAGATGTAAATATAAGAGAGGACTTTCCAAATAGGACTGTATTTGTTCAAGAATTAGAAACAGCAGTTAAAGCAAGACTATAAAGCTCAAAAGTATTTTGACATACGCATATGCATTGTTAGCATTGAATGAAAAAAGATGCATGAATTTGAAAAAGAACATGAATGGGTATAACGGAGGGTTTGCAGGAAGAAAGGAAAAGGAGATATCAGTGTGTTATAATCTGAAAAGTAAAAGAAAAACCTAAAAAGCTATGTACAGCAAAAGAAACAAGCAGTCAAGTGAAAAGGACACCCACAGTATATTAGAATACCTTTGCAGCTCCATATCAAATACAGAGTCAATATCCAGAATATGGAAAGAAGTCTAAGTTAATTAATTAAAAAAATTAATAATAAGTGGACTATAATCACCAAGGAAGGGGAGAGGAAATTAGAGGAGCAAGAGGGACCAGAAAGCTGTTGCGAGATCGTAATTTTTAGAAATAACAGGGAGCTTCACTCACAATGCCTCAATAAAATAGCTCCCTTAGAGCAGGGGCTGTTGCTGGCACATTTGCTTGCTTTTGGAATCCTTGTGCTTCTACTGGATTGTCCAGCTTTAATATGAGGGGAGGTGCCTAGTCTTATTGTAGTTTGATATGTCATGTTTTGTTGATATTCCTGGGAGGCTTGTCTGATATGTCATGTTTGGTTGATAGTCCTGAGAGGCCTGTCCTTTTCTGAAGGGAAACAGAGGAGGAGGGAATAGGGAGGTAGATGGTGGTGACAGTGACTGAGAAGAGAGGAGGGAAGGGAAACTTTATTCAGGAAATAATATGTGAGAGAATAAATTAATAAAATAATTAAAAATTTTTGCATACAATCTTTTCTTTAAAAAAAATCTTTAGAAGAAAATAAAGCTCCCTGAACAATACCAGAACGAACAAGAAAACTACCAATGGATATACTAGCATGGAAGAATATGTTATAATGGAAGCTCTACCTGTAAACAAGGACTACAGGCAACTAAAGAATATTTTATTGCCACTCTATCCACAATAACCGGGAAGGACAAACAAACTAAATGTTCTTCTGAAGATGAATGGAACGAAAAATATACATAATGTAATTTTTTTCATCTATAAATACACGCAATCGTATGTTTTGCAGGTGAATAGGTAGAACTACAGAAAACACACTAAGATAACCCAGATCTCGAATGACAGACACCACATGTTCTCTCTCATTTGGAGTAAGGAAAAGGAGAAGTGATGTAATTATATTATGATTTCAAAAATATTATAAAATACATACTACCTGTGTATACACCAATATATATCTGAGTGCATACATGTATTTTAGTAAAGTCATACCATTTGGGTTGATAATTTTCTCATACCTTCAAGTGGTACAGATTATTTAACCAAAAACCCACTTATAGGCATGGTAAACCTTCCTTAATTTTGCTGGTCATGGGAGTCCAAGAGATATCCAAACAATATAGACCATTGTCATTACCCTGGGTTGCCTCTTAGAACATTAATGTAAGACATTATACATGTTGGACACAGGACTTAAAGGAATCAGCGTGGAAGTGATCTCAGACCCTCATCTCTGAGGACTAGCTGTCATGTATCTAAAGGTGCTATGCAAACTGTCCAGGGAGAAAAGCAATCAATAAACCTACTCAGTTGTAAAATCTTTGAACCACAAAAATGGCCATTCTGGCGTGAAATCTCTAAAGGTGAAACGGCGTCCTTATATCTTAAAGGTAGTCAGTCAAGAGCTGTCTAGTTGAATGTAAGACCAACTAAATAGGAAGGAATTTATGTCTGGTACTTTAAATCCAGGCAATTATTCATGACTGGTGAGGTCATGAACCCTAGAGAAGTAGTGAGCGTTTGCTATTGTAGAAGTGGTGAGACCTGGGAGAATGGATCAGGTAAATGAGGAGACTAAAGTCTCATGCAATAGCCAACTTTATTCAGAGCAACAGAGATGTATACTCTGGGGGTTAAGATGAGTCACATGAGTAAAGTGTTCAGTCACAAGAATATGTAGCACTTGGCAAAAACATGTGTTTCCAAATAGACCTATGAAGGATAGTTTAAATAAGGGGTTTTCAACCTTTTCAGTGCCTTAATACAGCTCTTTATGTTGTGATGACCCTTAGCCATAAAATCATTTTTGTCACTACTTCCTAACTATAACTTTGCTGTTATGAATCAAAATGTGAATATCTGATTTGCATGATATCTGATGTGGTCCCTTAAAGAAGTCACAACACACAGGTTGAAAACCACTGGTTTAAATATTCAGTAATCAGTACTTTTGATACTTGTACATGAGAAAGAAAAACTGTAAATTAATTATGCTTTTATCTTTGTTGGCTTTTTAGCATTTCAAGGTTTACTTTTCATGGGTTTTAAATAGTGCAGAACAAGTTTTGAGATATGACAGAATTGTCAAACATTATAAAAGGTAGAGAAGGCATTTCTGCCTCTGAATGTTAAGATAGGTCCTGAAAGAAACATAATTGAATTGACCATTAAATCCAGAAGAGATCTGACAGATATGAAGTCTGTTGTTTTGTTTTTATGCTTGGGGGGAGCACAGATCTGAAGTGAACTGTATTAATAATGACACTATTTTTCAGAACCTAAAATAATGGGAAATGAGCTTATGCAAATAAATGGCATTACAAATCCATCTGTCATATAAGGAAGTAAAATGATAAGTGAGTAATCCTTCTCTAGAGATGTCAACACCTGGCAACAAATCAACAGAGATTCCTAAGGTCTCTCATTAATAAATTAAAAAAAAATATTTTCGATGAACTAGAGAATGTCACCAGAGATTAGACAAATTTTCCTTGCTGTTTGGAGGATGGGAATCTTTCAATAGAACACAACCATGGAGAGGTGGACAGTTGTCTCAGCAGTTAAAAAGCACACCCTGCTTTTCCATAGAGCATAAACTCAGTGTCCTGTGTGCATGTTGGGCATCTCAGAACCAACAATTACCTCACGAGAAAATGTATGTCTCTGGTCTCCACAAAAACAATCACTAACATGCACACACTCATGTGCGTACACACACACAAAACACACACACACAGAGTAGTATTTTTAAAAGTGAAAGTAAATCTTAAACAAAAATTTAAAAATAAAATTGAAGTAAAATATAACAACAGATAATATAAACCACAAGAACAACAACAAATCTCAAAAAACAATATAACATTTACAGGAGAAATAGAAATAGATGTAATGGTGTTCCCAAAATGCTTAATGTGGTTTTGCTTAAAAATTTCACAACACACTGTATGAATTGATATGATGGCACTATATTTATAAACTAACACGGCTGCATTTTTGTCTATTTGTTTATTTTTGATGAGCTAAATTAAACATCATTGTTTTATATTGAATAAAAATTATTTGAGTAATTTCCCCTGTTCATTATACAGAGAGTTATACAAATTCTGTGAAGATTACCAAATAGATGTAGCTATATTACATAATAGAAATTGAAGAAGATATCAGAAGATAGAAAGATCTCTCATGCTCATGGATCAGTAGGGTTAACATAGTCAAAATGGACATCCTAACTAAAGCAATCTACAAATTCAGTGCAATTCCCATCAAAATGCCAACACAATTCTTTATAGACCTTAAAATAACAATTCTCAACATCATTTGGAAAAACAAACAACACCAACAAAAAACAGAATAGCTAAAACAATCCTGTATAATGAAAGAATTTCTGGAGGTTTCTCCATCCCTGATCTCAAATTGTACTACAGAGCAACACTAATAAAAATGACATGGTATTGGCATAGAAACAGACTGGAGATTAATGGAACTGAACCAAAGACCCAGAAATAAACTCACATACCTAAAGACACCTGATTTTTGACAAAGAAACCAAAATGATACAATGGAAATAAGACAGCATATTCAACAAATGGTATTGGTCTAAGTAGATCTGTAAATGTAGAAAAAATACAAAGAAATCCATACTTTCACCCTACACAAAAGTAAAGTCCAAGTTAATCAAACACATCAACATAAAACAAGACACGCTAAATCTGTTAGAAGAAAAAGTGGGGAAGAGCCTGGAGCTCATTGACACAAGAGACAAATTCTTGGCCTCAATACCAAAAGCTCAGGCTCTAAGATCAACAATCAATAAATGTGACTTGATTAAACTGAAATCTTCTGTAAAGCAAAGGGCAACTTACCAGAACAAAATGACAGCCTAGAGACTGGGAAAAAATCTTCACCAACCCTATATCTGACAGAGGGCTAATATCCCAGAATACATAAAATCTCAAGAAATCAAACACTAACAAACCAAATAATCCAATTAAAAAGGGGGTACAGATATCTTCTTCAATTTCTTTCTGCAGAAACTTGAAGTTTTTTTTTCAAACAAGTCTTTCACTTGCTTGGTTAGAGTCCACACCAAAGTACTATATGTTATTAGTGGCTATTGTGAACGGTGTTGTTTCCCTAATTTCTTTCTCTGCCCATTTGTCTTGGTTCTGATTTTTCTGAGTTAATTTTGTATCCAGCCACTTTGCTGAAGGTGTTTATCAGCTGAAGGAGTTGTCTGGTTGAATTTTGGGGATTGCTCAAGTATACTATCATATCATCTGCGAATAGTGATACTTTGAATTCTTCCTTTCCAATCTGTATCCCCTTGATCTCCTTTCATTGTCTTATTACTCTAGCTAGGCCTCAAGTACTATGTTGAAGAGATATGGAGACAGTGGGCAGCCTTGCCTTTTGCCTGATTTCAGTGGTATTGATTTAAATTTCTCTCCATTGAGTTTGATGTTGGCTATAGGCTTGCTGTATATTGCCTTTACTATGTTTAAGTATGTACCTTGTATCCCTGATATCTCCAAGACTTTAAACATGAATTGGTGTTTGATTTTGTCAAATGCTTTTTCAGTATCTAATTAGATGCTGTCATTTTTCTCCTTCAGTTTGTTTATACGGTGGATTACATTGATGGATTTCCATATATTGAACCACCTTTACACGTCTAGGATGAAGCCTACAGAAGATGGAAAGATCTCCCTTGCTCATGGATTGTTAGGATTAACAGAGTGAAAATGGCCGTTCTTCCAAAAGCAATCTACAGAGTCAATGCAGTCCCCATCAAAATACCAACACAACTTTTTTCAGAACGTGAAAGAAAAATTCTCAACTTCATATGGAAAAACAAAAAAACCCAAAATTTCCAAAATGATCCTGCACAACAACAGATTGTCTGGAGGTATCTCCATCCCTGATCTCAAGCTGTACTACAAAGCAATAGTAATAAAAACTGCATGGTATTGGCATAGAAATAGAATGGGAGATCAATGGAACCGAATAGAAGACCCAGAAATAAACCCACAAAACTATGGATACTTGATTTTTGACAAAGAAGCCAAAACCATTCAATGAAAAAAAGACAGCATCTTCAACAAATGGTACCTGGTCCAACTGGATGTCTACATGCAGAGAACTAAAAACAGATCCATATTTATCACCCTGCACAAAACTAAAGTTCAAGTGGATCAAAGATCTCAACATAAAACCAGATACACTAAATTGGTTAGAAGAAAAAGTGGGGGAGAGCCTAGAACTCATTGGCACAGGAGACAACTTCCTGAACAGAACACCAACAGCACAGGCTCTAAGATCAACAATCAATAAAAGGAACCTCATGAAACTGAGGTCCTGTAATGCAAAAGGCACTGTCATCAGAACAAAACGACAGCCTATAGACTGAGAAAGGATCTTCATCAACCCTATATCTGACAGAGGGCTAATATCCAGAATATATAAAGAACTAAAGAAGTTAAAAAGTTAAAAAGCGAGGGTGGAGCCAAGATGGCTGCGCCAGAAAAGCACTGTGTCTGAGAAGCAGGACAGCACTCTCTGTGCAGCGACCAGGAGACTGAGCTCTGGGCCCTAAAACTGCAGTGATCGTGTTTCCCAGGTGAGGGGAGGTTCCCACAGCGTGGGAATCGGTCAGGTCCACTCTCGGGCTGCCCAGCGAGAACCTAGAAGAGATCCCGGGTAATGCAGGCACTGGGTCTCAGGCCAGAGCCGCAAGCCTGCGTGTCCCTATCACTTTCCCAGGCTGATCGGTGGGCACAAGGGTGCCAGAGACTGAGAGTCCCAGTCACAAGAAAACCCCACGGGGAAGGAAAGTTGCGAGTCACTCAGTCTTTCCCTGGAAGGTCTCACAGCCCGCGGGTACCCGCCGCCATCACAACTGAGCTCCTGCCGCACAGAGAACAGCTGCACACCCAGCTCACTGGTACAGATGAGCTCTGTGCCCCAGTGCAACAGAGATTGGGAATCCCTGTCCAGAGAGGGCCCCACAGGGAAGGAAGAACCGTGCTGCTTGGGTCACCTAGGCTTTGCCTGGGGAAAATCTCGCAGACCGCAGATCGCAAACAGGCGAGTACGCCCAGCCATCACGGATCAGTGCCCAAGCAGGGAGCACAGAGTTATTGGGAACCCAGCTCCCCCAGACTAGCAGGCAGGCACACGCTCTGCCAGCCCAGAGGCCTGCTTTGTACCAACTCCTTACAGACAGAACTGTGTGCCCCAAGACACCAGAGTCTTAGAGTCACTGTCTGGACAAACACTCACAAGGAACAAGGAACAAAGCAAAGGGGCAACTTTGCTTCTTAGGCAACTTAGGCAACCCAGTATATCCCCAGAAAATGTCCCACAGACTGGCCCAACCCAGGGAACTGCTGTGCCCCAGATAGCCTGCTGTTACCAGGAGAGCAGTACTCACCCGCCACAAATTACCTCTTGAGTTCTGGGGCACAGAGCCCCAACCTCAGACCTACAAAAGACCAGGAACCCTGAGATCAACCCCCAGATATTGCTCCAAGGGGCAACCAGTTATCCCAAACAAAACTGACCAAACCACAGGACACACAGGTTACAGCAGCTGATCACTAAATTTACAGCAAGAAACCCAGAAGGAGGGCAGCTGTCTCCCAGACTTCTCCTGGTGAGAGGAGAGCCCTCTCAACTAATCAGGACCACAGTTACCACCCAGGTCTCTATGCCAGAGGTGAGCTGTAGCAACTCCCGAAAAACACTGGCCATCCAGTGACTATACCCAAAAAGCTGAGAAGGCTTCCTTCAGGAAAAACCATCTTCCTGCCAAAGGGATTCTCTCCACCACAGGAGTCCAGGAACAACCAGAAACTAACTTCAAACACCTAAGGTAGCCCAATGGGTAGAGGCCAGCATAAAAGTTCAACCAACAAAAGCCAGAGCAATATGGCATCTCCAGAACCCAGTTATCCAGGGACAAATAACCCTAGACACCCCAGCATAACTGAAATTCAAGAAGATGACCTAACATCTATGCTCATGAAGAAGATAACAGAGGAAACAAATAAAATATGAAAAGAAATAGAGGAAGCTGCAGCCAAACAGTTTGTGGCCTTTAGAGAGAAAATGCTTAAATCACTAAATGAAATAAAAGAAACAGAGGATTGTTCAAAAAAAAAATAGCTGAAGGAATTGATGGAAAAACATGAAAATACAGTCAGACAGGTGAAGGAAGCCAACAAAATGGCTCGAGACCTGAAGATAGAATTGGAAAAATTAAAAAAAAAAAAAAAACACAAATGGAGGAAATTGTAGAGAGAAAGAACTTAGGGAAGAAAGCAAGAACTACAGAGGTTAGCATAACCAATAGGCTACAAGAAATGGAAGAAAGAATATCAGGTGTGGAAGATACAATGGAAAAAATATATGTATCTCTCAAAGAAAATGTTAAATCTAAAAAATTCCTGAAACAGACCTTTCAAAAAATTCAAGACAACATAAAAAGACAAAACCTAAAAAAAAATAGGAATAGAGGAAAAAGAAGATTCCCTGCACCAAGGCCCAGAAAATATTTTCAACATCATTGAAGAAAATTTCCCCAACTTAAAGGAGAGGCCAATAAGAATACAAGAGGCGTATAGAGCACCCAATAAATTAGACCAGAAAAGAAAATCCTCCCGCCAACATAATAATCAAAACCGTAAGTATACAGAACAAAGAAAAAATACTAAAAGCTGCAAGTGAAAAAGGCCAGTAACCTATAATGGCAAACCCATTAGAATCACACCTGACTTCTCAACAGAGACTATGAAAGCCAGAAGGGCCTGGATGGATATCATGCAGACCCTAAGAAAATACAGATGTCAGCCCAGGCTACTAAAGCCAGCAAAACTCTCAGTCCTCATAGACAGAGGAAACAAGATATTCAATGACAAAAACAAATTTCAAAATACCTACAAACAAATTCAGCATTACAGAAGACACTAGGAAGGAAAATACAACCTAAGAAAACTAGCTACATTCAAGAAAACACAGGAAATAAATAACCTCACTTCAGTAAAACAAAAAGCAACCAAGCACATAACTGTATGACCACAGCCAACATCAAATTCAAAGGATCTAACAGCCACTGGTCATTAATCTCTATCAACATCAATGGACTTAATTCTCCAATAAAAAGACACAGACTAACAGAATGGATGCATAAACAAAACCCAGCAATCCATTCTATACAAGAAACACACCTAAGTCACAAAGATAGACATTACCTGAGGGTAAAGGGATGGAAGACAGCTTTCCAAGCAAATGGATGCAAGAAGCAAGCAGGAGTAGCCATTCTAATATCTGATAAAATAGACTTTCAACCAAAATTAATCAAAAGAGATGGGGAAGGACACTTCATACTCATCAAAAGAAAATTCCACCAAGAAGACATCACAATCCTGAACATCTATGTCCCCAATACAAGGGCAACCACATTTGAGAAAGAAACATTGATAAAACTTAAACCACACATAGATCCCCACACACTAATAGGGGGAGACTTCAACACCCCACTCTCAACAAAGGAAAGGTCAACTAAACAGAAATTAAACAAAGAAACAATATCTCTAACAGAGGTCATGAATCAAATTGACCTAACATACATTTACAGAACCTTACACCCAAACACAAAAGAATTTACCTTCTTCTCAGCATCTCATGGAACCTTCTCCAAAATAGACCACATAGTTGGTCACAAAGCAAGCCTTAACAGATACAAGAAGATTGAAATAATCCCTTGTATCCTGTCTGATCACCATGGAATAAAGCTGGACCTCAGGAACAACAGAAATAGCAAAAAGCCTACACATACATGGAAACTGAACAACTTGCTACTGAATGACATCTGGGTCAGCGAAGAAATAAAGAAAGAAATTAAAGCCTTTCTAGAACTCAATGAAAATGAAGACACAACATACCCAAATTTGTGGGACACAATGAAAGCAGTGCTAAGAGGAAAGTTCATAGCACTAAGTGCCTTCAAGAAGAAATTCGAGACTGCTCATTCAAGCAACTTAATGGCTCACTTAAAAACCCTAGAAAAAGAAGAAGCAGACACACCAAGAAGGAGTAGATGGCTAGAAATAATCAAACTCAGGGTTGAAATCAATCAACTAGAAACAAATAAAACAATTCAAAGAATCAATGAAACCAAGAGCTGGTTCTTTGAAAAAATCAACAAGATCGACAAACCCTTAGCCAAGCTAACTAAAAGGCAGAGAGACACCACCCAAATCAACAAAATCAGAAATGAAAAGGGGGACATAATTACAGACACTGAGGAAATCCAAACAATAATTAGGACTTCCTTCAAAAGTCTATATGCAACAAAATTTGAAAATCTAAATGAAATGGACACTTTTCTTGATCAATTCCACTTACCAAAGCTAAATCAGGACCAAGTAAATCAATTAAATAGTCCTATATCCCCCAAATAAATAGAAGCAGTCATTAAAAGTCTCCCATCCAAAAAAAGCCCAGGACCTGATGGTTTCAGTGCAAAATTCTACCAGACATTTAAAAAAGAGCTAACTCCAATTCTCTTCAAACTATTCCACAAAATAGAAACAGAAGGAACATTACCAAACTCATTCTATGAAGCAACAGTCACCTTGGTACCTAAAACTCACAAAGACCCAACAAAAAAAGAGAACTTCAGGCCAATCTCCCTTATGAACATTGAAGCAAAAATACTCAACAAAATACTCGCAAACTGAATACAGGAACACAACAAAGATATCATCCACCATGACCAAGTAGGAATCATCCCAGGTATGCAGGGGTGGTTCAATATAGGGAAATTCATCAATGTGATCCACCATATTAACAAACTGAAAGAAAAAAAACACATGATAATTATCCTAGATGCTGAAAAAACATTTGACAAAATCCAACATCCATTCATGTTTAAATTATTGGAGAGATCAAGGATACAAGGCACATATCTAAACATAGTAAAGGCGATATACAGCAGGCCTATAGCCAACATCAAACTGAACGGAGAGAAACTTAAAGGAATCCCACTGAAATCAGGCTGCCCACTCTCTCCATATCTCTTCAACATAGTTCTGGAAGTCCTTGCTAGAGCAAAAAGACAGTTGAAGGAGATCAAGGGAATACAAATTGGAAAGGAAGAAGTCAAATTATCACTATTTGCAGATGATATGGTAGTATATGTGAGTGACCGCAAAAACTCTACCAGGGAACTCCTACAGCTGATAAACACCTTCAGCAAAGTGGCCAGATACAAAATTAACTCAAAAAAATCAGTAGCCCTCCTGTATACAAAAGAAAAAAGAGCTGAGAAGGAAATTAGGGAAACAATACCCTTCACAATAGCAACAAATGACATAAGGTACCTCGGAGTAACCCTAACCAAGGAAGTCAAAGACTTGTATGAAAAAAAGTTCAAGTCTCTGAAGAAAGAATTAGAAGAAGATGTCAGAAGATGGAAAGATCTCCCATGCTCATGGCTTGGCAGGATTAACATAGTAAAAATAGCCATCTTACCAAAAGCAATCTACAGATTCAATGCAATTCCCATCAAAATACCAACACAATTCCTTACAGACCTGGAAAGAAAAATTCTCAACTTCATATGGAATAACAAGAAACCCAGAATTGCTAAGACAATCCTCTACGATAAAATATCTTCTGGAGGTATCTCCATCCCTGATCTTAAGTTGTACTATAGAGCAACAGTTTTAAAACCTGCATGGTACTGGCATAGAAACAGAATGGTGGATCAATGGAACCGAACAGAGGATGCAGAAATAAACCCACACACTTATGGACACCTGATTTTTGACAAAGATGCCAAAATCATACAATGCAAAAAAGATAGCATCTTCAAGAAATGGTGCTGGTCCATCTGGATGTCTACATGTAGAAAAATGAAAATAGATCTATACTTATCACCCTGCACAAAACGGAAGTCCAAGTGGATCAAAGACCTCAACATAAAACCAGACACATTAAATAGGCTAGAAAAAAAAGTGGGGAATACCCTAGAACTCATTGGTACAGGAGAGATCTTCCTGAACAGAACACCAACAGCACAGGCTCTAAGAGCAACAATCAATAAATAGGACCTCATGAAACTGAAAAGCTTCTGTAAAGCAAAGGACACCATCATCAAAACAAACAACTGCCTACAGATTGGGAAAGAATCTTCACCAACCCTTTATCTGACAGAGGACTCATATTGAGTATATACAAAGAAGTAAAGAAGCTGAAAAGCAGCAAACCAATTAATCCACTTAAAAAAATGAGGAACAGAGCTAAACAGAGAATTCTCAATAGAGGAATATCGAATGGCAGAGAAGCACTTAAAGAAATGCTCAACCTCATTAGCCATTAGGGAAATGCAAATCAAAACAACCCTGAGATTTCACCTTACACCCATCAGAATGGCCAAGATAAAAAACTCACGTGACAACACATGCTGGAGAGTCTGTGGAGAAAGGGGAACCCTTCTCCACTGCTGGTGGGAATGTAAACTGGTACAACCACTCTGGAAATCAATCTGGCGCTTTCTCAGACAACTAGACATAGTGCTTCCTCAAGATCCAGCCATACCACTCTTAGGCATATATTCAAAAGAGGCTCAAGTACACAAAAAGGACATTTGCTCAACCATGTTTGTAGCAGCTTTATTTGTAATAGCCAGAAGCTGGAAACAACCCAAATGCCTCTCAACTGAAGATTGGATGCAGAAATTGTGGTACATCTATACAATGGAATATTACTCAGCAATGAAAAGTGAGGAAATCATGAAATTTGCAGGTAAATGGTGGGACCTGGAAAGGATCATCCTGAGTGAGTTGTCCCAGAAGCAAAAAGACACACATGGTATATACCCACTCATATAAACATACAACATAGGATAAACCCACTAAAATCTGTGCATCTAAAGAAACTAAGCAGAAGAGAGGATCCAAATTAAAATGTTCAATCCCCACCTAAAAGGCAAAGAGGATGACATCAGAAGAAAAAGAAAACAGGAAACAACCAAGGAACCTGCTACAGAGGGCCTCTGAAAGCCAGAAGAAGAAAACAGGAAATAAACTAGGAACCTACCACAGAGGGCCTCTGAAAGCCTCTGCCCTGCAGACTATCAAAGCAGATGCTGAGCCTGATGGCCAACTGTCGGGCAGAGTGAATGAAATTTTAGGTAAGAAGTGGGAAATAGGAAGAGCTGGAGAGGACAGGAACTCCACAAGGAGAGCAACAGAACAAGAAAATTTGAACACAGGGAACTTCCCAGGGACTCATACTCCAACCAAGGACTATTCATGGAGATAACCTAGAACCCCTTCACAGATGTAGCCCATGGAAGTTCAGTGTCAAGTGGGTTACATAATAATGGGAAGAGGGACTGCCTCTGACATAATCTGATTGGCCTGCTCTTTGATCACCTCCCCCTGAGAGGTTAGCAGCCTTACCAGGCCACAGTAGAGGACAATGCAGCCACTTCTGATAAGAACTGATAGACTAAGATCAGAAAGGAGAGGAGAACCTCCCCTATCAGTGGACTTGGGGAGGGGCATGCATGCAGAAAGGGGAGGGGGGTGGGATCGGGAGGGGAGGAGGGAGGGGCTTATGATGGATACAAAATGAATAAAGTGTAATTAATCAAAAAAAAGTTAAAAAGCAACAAATCATGTAATCGAATTTAAATATGGGGTACAGATCTAAACTGAGAATTCTCTTAGAGGACTATGGAATGGCAGAGAAACACTTAAAGAAATGCTCAACATCTTTATCCATCAGGGAAATGCAAATCTAAATGACCGTGAGATTTCACCTTACACCCTTCAGAATGGCTAAGATCAAAATCTCAAGTGACAACACATGCTGGAGAGGCTGTGGAGAAAGGGGAACCCTCCTCCATTGCTGGTGGGAATGTAAACTTTACAACTACTTTGGAAATCAATCTGGCGCTTTCTCAGACAATTAGGAAGCTTAGTGCTTCTATTAGTGATTCTGATTAGTGCTTCCTCAAGATCCAGATACTCCACTCCTAGGCATATATCCAAAATATGCTCAATTATATAACAAGGACATTTGCTCAACCGTTTGTAGCAGGTTTATTTGTAATACCCAGGACCTGGAAACAACCCAGATGTCCCTCAACTGAGGAATGGATACAAAAACTGTGGTCCATTTACACAATAGAATACTACTCAGCAATTAAAAACAAGGAAATTGTGAAATTTGTAGGCAAATGGTGGGAAGTAGAAAAGATCATCCTGAGTGAGGTATCCCAGAAGCAGAAAGACACACATGGCATATACTCACTTATAAGTGGATATGAGACATATAACATAGGAGAAACATACTAAAATCTGTACACCTAAAGAAGCTAAGCAAGAAGAAGGATCATGGATAGGATGATCAATCCTCATTCAGAAAGACAAAAGGGATGACTTCAGAAGAGAGAGTAAACAGGGAACAGGACAGGAACCTACCACAGAGGGCCTCTGAAAGACTCTACCCAGCAGAGTATCAAAGCAGATGCTGAGACTCAGAGCCAAACTCTGGGCAGAGTGCAGGGAATCTTATGAAAGAAGGGGGAGATAGAAAGACCTAGATGGGACAGGAGTGCCAAAAGGAGAGCAAAAGAGCTAAAAATCTGGGCACAGGGTTTTTTTTTTTTTTTTTTTTCTGGGCCTGATACTCCAACCAAGGACCATGCATGGAGATAACTTAGAACCCCTTCTCATATGTGTTTTATGGCAGCTCAGTCCCTAAATGAGCTCCTTAATAATGGGAACATTGAATGTCTCTGACATTAACTCAGTGGCTGGCTCTTTGATCACCTCCCCTTGCGGGGGCAGCCTTACCAGGCCACAGAGGAAAACAATGCAGCCAGTCCTGATGAGACCTGATAGGCTAGGTTCAGACGGAAGGACAGGATGACCTCCCCAATAAGTAGACTGGGGAAGGAGCATGGGTAGAGAAAATGCAGAGAGGGCAGGATTGGGAGGGGATGAGGGAGGACACTACAGCTGGGATACAAAGTGAATAAATTGTAATAAATAGAAAAAAAATAAGAAAAAACTCAGTTGGCAACACATACTGGTGAAGATGTGTAGAAAGGTGAACTTTCTTCCAATGCTGGTGGAAATGTAAACTTGTACAACCACTTTGGAAAGCAATCTAGCTCTTACTCAGAAAATTAAGAATAGTGCTACCTCAAGACCCAGCTATACCACTCCTGGGGTATATATCCTAAAGAAGCTCAACCATACCACAAGGACATTTGCTCATCTATGTTCATAGCAGCATTATTCATAGTATCCAGAATCTGGAAACAGCTCAGATGTCCCTCAACTGGGGAATGGATACGGAAATTGTGATACATTTACACAATGAAATACTACTCAGCTATTAAAAACAAGGAAATCATGAAATTTGCAGGCAAATGGATGGAAATAGAAAATATCATCCTTGGTGAGGTATCCCAGAAGCAGAGAGACATGCATGGTGTACACTCACTTATAAGTGGATAGTAGACATATAATATAGGATAAACATACTAAAATCTACAGACTAAAGAAGCTAAATGACAAGGAAGGTCTTAGGGAAGATGTTTAATTCTCATTCAGAAGGGAAAACAGGATAGGTGCTGGAAGTGGTAGAAGAGAGCAAACAGTACTGGAGCCTTCTATAGATGTCCACTAAAAGACTCCAACCAGCAGAGGCTCGAAGCAGTTGAAGAGACACTCAACCAAACTTTGGACAAAGCACAGAGAGTCTTATGGAAGAAGGGGGATATAAAAAGATCCGAAGGCTTTCCCTATCAGTGGACTAATGAAGAGAGATAGGTGAGGGAAAGGAAGAGATGGTATGACCAAGAGGACATAAGGTAGGGGGCTACAACTAGGATACAGAGTGAACAAATGATAAATAATCATAATCATCATAATAAAGAATTTTAAAAGTCCTTGGGAGAGAAAAGGTTTCTTTTAGATTACACATTATAGTCTACCAAGAATTATATTGACAGAGCTAGAACCCAGGGCAGGAGTCTGGAGGCAGAAACTTTAGTATTTGCACTAGGAATTTTTCCCCAAAGGAACCCATGGGCATATAACAGGGCAATTTTCTTTGAGGAAGAATTACCAGCACATGAGAGGTATTCATTGTGTTGAATTCATACCATTTCTTTAGGAAACATTTCCCCAGTGTTTTCAACGTGATAGATTAGTGTAGTTATGCTCCCTTGTCTGTCTCACAGTGGGCACTATGAGGCAAGAATTGCAAAATTCTCCGACAAAATGATGCTAGCCATGTTTATCTTCCCAATCCCATTGTGCATGTGTGAAATAGAAATGCATAAACCCACTAGCTGCTACATTAGGAAAAGACAAAGGGAAGAAAATAATTTTTCCTGCGTATCAAAATACTAAATGAAAAATAACACTGATGTGTCCCTGGGGGCATTTTACAGGTTAGCACCAATGTCCAAATCCAATCTGATATTTCTTGCATACAGTTTGCCTTTGTGGATGAAGAACAAGAACAAGAACAAGATACAAGAACTCCTAGGAAAAGAAAACATACTACTGTAAATTCCATTCAGGTGGTGTTCCTGAGTAAGCTGTGTTTTCAGTTTGACTGAGTTGCTAAAGAGTCTCCTGGGGAACCAAATTCTAGTAATGCATAAAGAAGTACTCTGTGTCTATTGGTAATTTCCTACTGTAGAACTACATCCCTCCTCACATCTGAGTCATCTAATTGGGGAAATGGACACCTCTTCGCTTTATCAAATTGCTCTACTTCCTTTCTGGAATTATGCTGATTAGAGAATATCTTAGCCACTCTTCAATTGCTGTGAAGAGACACCATGACCAAGACAACTCTTATAAGAGAAAGCATTTAATTCAGACCTTAGTTACAGTTTCAGATGTTTAGCCCATTATCACCATGGCAAGGAGTACGGCAGCATGCAGGCAGACATTACATCAGTAGCTGAGGACTGCATGCATTCTGAAGCATAGGCACACAGATGAATAGAAAGACATGCTCCACCAGCTGTGGGCTTTTGAAACATCAAAGACCACCCCCAGTGACATACTTTCTCCAACAAGGCCACATCTACTCCATCAAGTTCATACTTTCTAACCCTTCCAATTCTTTGCAAATAGTGCCACTCCCTGATGAGTAAGACTGTATGAACTTATGGGGGTCATTCTTATTCAAACCACTACAGAGGATATCAGGATGGATCTATGAATATCAGGGTTTATAGGTATTTCTGAAGGAGGTCTCTGTTATTTGGCCTCTGAGAAGGGCACTAAGGAGCAACATATAGTTTCAGAAGCAGAGACAGTTCAGTAAGAAAAGAAATAGTTTCAGCTTTGGGTTTTAGTTCAGTTAGTGATTATAAGAGCCAGAGGAAATGGATAAATATAAGGACAGATGTTTTGTGGAAACAGCAGGGAGGCTGAACATATGAATTCACGCTAGTTATAACAGCATTCACAAGACCTGTGAAAGCTAAAGCTGGATAAAACCAGCACTGAGACAAGCCTGGGATTGATGTCCTACCCTAACTGAGAAACTATTTGACAAATGAGTTGCTTTTTTTAAGGATATGGCCACAGTTAAGACCACACTCCAGTAGAAGGCCACACATCCAAGACTATACAGGCAGCATAAATTAGACTTGATAGGTACAGAGGGCCTTTGAAAGCCAGAAGAAGAAAACAGGAAACAACCTAGGTACCTGCCACAGAGGGCCTCTGAAAGCCTCTGCCCTGCAGACTATCAAAGCAGATGCTAAGCCTGATGGCCAACTGTCGGGCAGAGTGAATGGAATTTTAGGTAAGAAGTGGAAAATAGCAAGAGCTGGAGAGGACAGGAACTCCACAAGGAGAGCAACAGAACAAGAAAATTTGAACACAGGGAACTTCCCAGAGACTCATACTCCAACCAAGGACTATTCATGGAGATAACCTAGAACCCCTGCACAGATGTAGACCATGGCGGTTCAGTGTCCAAGTGGGTTACATAATAATGGGAAGAGGGACTGCCTCTGACATAATCTGATTGGCCTGCTCTTTGATCACCTCCCCCTGAGGGGGGGAGCAGCCTTACCAGGCCACAGAAGATGACAATGCAGCCACTTCTGATGAGAACTGATAGACTAAGATCAGAAAGAAGGAGAGGAAGACCTCCCCTCTCAGTGGACTTGGGGAGGGGCATGCATGCAGAAAGGGCAGGGGGGGGTGAGATCAGGAGGGGAGGAATGAGGGGCTTATGGGGTGATACAAAATGAATAAAGTGTAATTTATAAAAGTTAAATAAAAAATTTTAAAAAAATGAAAAGAAGACAGAAAGTTTGGTGGGTATTAAAGGGGAGTACATATGGTCAGGGCTGGGGAAGGGGATGAATATGATTAAAGTAAGTTGCATGAAATTCTCAAAGAACTAATAAAAATGAAAAAAAAAAGGAAACTGAAGATCTGAAATGACCAGTAAAATCCAAAAAAAATTAAATAGAAAATAAATAAAATTTTCCACCTATGAAAAATTCAGGAACTACTGACCTTAACACTTAACCCTATTCACTGTTTAAAGAATAAATACCAGACCTTCCAAAAATTTTGTAAAAAGAAAGACAGAATGTTTGCAAGCTCTCTTTATAAGGGCAGAATTTTCACATTTATAAAAATTTTTCAGTTTTTTTGCTTAAGTTTTCAGTTTTCTTGTAAAGCAAAGTAATTATTATTAATTACTGAACAGTGCACATTATGGTTTGGCTAATATAAATTTCAAATACCCTTGTGACAAAAATAGTGTGAAGCACTTAATGTGATAGATAGGATAATTAACATTATTTATCGTTATACATTGTTTTAAAAGTCAACACATCCTTTAGTACATCATCTATAAAGAATAGCTGGTAAAAGTGTGTTTTAGAATATTAATAAATAAATATAAAGGAACTTGAGGTTACAAGCTGTATATAAAATCTCCCCTATGTCTTAGAATTATTGGTTATAATAATCACCGTCTACTTCAGCTGTTCTGTTTACAAATACCAGTTCCGTACATCCAGGTCTCATCTATCTGGCATCCTATCCTATATTATAAAAAGCCCTCAGTATGAGGTAGGTCTTGGTCCAAAAATTAGGCTGTAATTCTAAAACTCCTCGATACTAAAAAGCCAAACAGGAGTTCACAAATCTCAATTAGCTCCATATGTTGCAAAAACAAAGATATCTGCAGGTTGGGAGCACATCAGCCAGGCCTACCAGGGAAGCCCTAAGGCAATCTTCATTCTCCCTCTTCAACAGGCATCCCCTCTAGCCTGTCCTCATTCCTAAGTGTCAGTTCACTATACTTTTTAAACATTTATTTTTTAAATTTATTTATTTATTCACTTTACATCCTGAGTGCACCACTTCCTCTTCTCCTCCCATTTCCACCCTCCCCTCTTCTCCCCCTTTTATCCCTCCCCTTCTCCTCAGAAAGATAAGTCTTCCCCCCTTACTAACCTACCCGAGTGATGTCAGGGCTGAGGGTATCCTCATTCACCGAGACCAAATAAGGCAGTCCAGCTATGGGCAAGTGTTTGAAAACCAGGAAACTGAGTCCACGTCAGAGACAGCCCCTGTGTCACTTGCTAGGCAACCCACATGCAGACCAAGCTGCCCATTAGTTACATATGTATTGGGGGCCAAGGTCTAGTCCATTCCTGCTCTTTGGTTGGTGTGTCAGTCTCTGTAAGCCCCTATAAAGCCTACATTAGTTGACTCTGTTGGTGTTCTTGTGGAGTTCTTGTCCCCTCCAGGCCCTTCTGTCCTTCCCTCAACTCTTCCACAAGACCCGCAAGAGCTACATAATGTTTGGCTGTGGGTCTTAGTATCTGTGTATATTTGCTGCTTGATGGAGTCTTTCAAAGGACAGTTATGCTAGGCTCCTCTCTGCAAGCATAGTAGAGTGTCATTAATAGTGTTAGGGGTTGGCTCTTTCCTATGGGGTGAGTCTCAAGTTGGGGCAGTCACTGGTTGGCCATTTCTTCAATTTCTGCTCCACCTTTATCCCTGAATTTCTTGTAGGTAGGGTAAATTTTGGGTTGAAGGTTTTGTGTGTGGGTTGGCGTCCCCCTCTCTCTAATGGAAATCCTGTCTAGCTATGAGGTGGCCTCTTCAGTGACCATTTCCCCATTACTAGGAGTCTCAACTAGAGTCACTCTCATACCTCTCCAGGGGCCTATCCTGTCATAGGTCTCCAGCTTGTCCCAGAAATGTCCCCCTTCAGTTTCCCTTCTCTCTCACACCCCTATCACCTCAGCTCACCCCAAATCTGATCCCCACCCTTGTATGCCTCCTTACATCCTCTCCCACCTGATTTCCAGACTTCATTCACTTGCAATGTCTATGCTATTTCCCCTTCTGAGTGGAATTCAAGTATCCTCCCTTGTTCCCTCTGTAGATTTTTTTTAACTTTATTTGGTGATTGTAAATGACAAAATACCTCCCTACAAACCCCAACCCCAGGAAGGAGAAAAAGAAGATTAGTAGAGACAGGGGATGTAGAGCTCTTTAGATGCAGTTTCTCGGCGTGATTACATTCTTCATCCTCAGGATTATAGCAGTCTAGTCAAACAGCAACAGCATCCAGCTACAAGCAGAGATGAACAAGTCAACAGCAGCCTCCTCTAAGCATTCTCTTGAGCATTTCTATTTAGGAACATCTTGAAGGGTTGAACAGTTCTCTCTCACTCTCTCTCTGCTCCTATTTATAGTCCTTCAGAGCCCACAAAAGATTGCTTTCCAGCTACCACCCCCACACCCCGAACGAGGAAGTTTCCAGCTGGCAAATATCATGGCTCCTTTCATGAGGCTGTTATCAGTTATGTATATACTAAAAGCATTCCCACATTTTACACTTGGCATTACAATAAAAACACATTTACATGACATAACTGTGTTTTTAAAGAAAGAGAAACTTCAACTACATCCTTCCTTGTCTTTGGGTCTGTGGCTTTTAATATGATTATTCTGTACTATTTGGCTAATAACTGCTTGTAAGTGAGTACATACCAAGTCTATCATTAGATATGTTAAAGGCACTGAAAGAGGATATAAACAAATCAATTTATGAAATCTATAAAAACCCAAACAAACAGTGGAATGCAATAAAGATAACAGTTCAAGACATGAATGTGGTAACAGAATTACTAAAAACAAACAAACAAAAAAAAAAAACAAAACAAAACAAAAAAACAGAGGTAAAACAGGAAATGAATAATTTAGGACAGGAACTTCAGAGTCAAATCTCAACAACAAAATACAAGAGATGGAGGAGAGAATCTCAGGCATTGAAGACAAAAGAATTCTTTGACTTTTCAATCAAATAAAATGCTGAAACTAAACAGCTCCAGGCAGAAAACATCCAGGGATTGTGGAACACTATGAAAAGATCAAATCAAAAAATAATAGGAATACAGCAAGGAAAAGAAACCCAGATCAAAGATACAGAAAATAATTTCAACAAAATATTAGATAACAATTTCCCTAATTTGGAGGAGATTCCTATCAAAATATAAGAAGCCCACAGAATGCCAACTAGAATAAATCAGAAAAGAAAGTCTCCTTTATGTGTAACAGTCATGACAAATATTCTGAACCAAAAAAAAATAATAATAATAAGAAGAAGAACTCTAACAGAAAAAGACCAAATACCATATATAAGAAGATCTTATCAGACTAATATCTGACTTCTTAAGGAAAGAAAGAAAGGAATGGTCTCTACAGAGGTTCTACAGACTCGAAGAGACCACTGATGCCAGCCCAGGTTATAACAATCCAACAAAACTCTCAATCACAATAGACAGAAAAGATAATACAGTTCATGATGAAACCAAATTTAAGCAATATCTATCTACAAAATCCAGCTCTATATAAGGTGCTAAAAGGAAAAGTTTAATCTAAGAAAGTTAACCTCATCAAACAAAACAAAACAAACACAAGAACACACACACAAAGACCACAACAAAAAATAAATAATTAGAACCACCAAATGCCACTTGTTGTCTCTCTGTCTCTCAATATCAGTTGTCTCAATAACAGAGTCATAGAATAGATGTGAAAAAAGATTAAGTCTTCTGCTGCTTCAAAAAAAAAAAAAATAGACCACATCTTAACATCAAGGATAGACAAGACCTTAGGAAAAAAGGATGCAACACATGTTCCAAGCAAATGAACCTAATACTATATCATTTTAATATTTTACAAATTAGACTTCAACCCACTACCTGCTCATCAAAGAAAGTAAGATGACATTGCAATTTTTAACATTTATGCATGAAGAACAAGGGTAACCAAGTTGATCTATTGACTTTCCACAGTGGTAGGGGGAGATTTGCCTGCTCTAGTGTGCACCAGACGGGTTCTAGAGCTCAAAGAAGTGACATAAGTCACCATCCCTAACCCAGAAGCTGTCTCTAATTGATAACCACTTAAAAGCAAAATTTTACTGTTCTCCAAGGGAGTCTCTGGGGAAGCAAACTGCTCATAAGGGTAGACTGCATGTCCAGAAGTAGATGGCCAATAGAAAAAAAACTCTGTGTCATTTTTGGAGGTTCTTTGTCTCATAATGTTCTGTTAGGGCTCATACTTTCCTTCTCTGTTTGTTTTTTCTTTTTTCTTTTTTTTTTTTAGTATTTTATTTTTAAAAATTAAATAATTAATTACTTTTATCCTCTAGGCTCTTTGAATATATGTTACGGCTCTGGTTTTGTGTTTTTATAGGATTCCCGAGTGTGCCAATAATTTGGTATATATACATATATATAATATTTTATATTATGTATTATATGATATATAGTATATATTAATGTATTTATATAAATATACAATATAATATATTAATATATGTATGTATATATTAATATATAATATATTAATATAATATATAATATAAATATATATAATATAAATATAATATATTTTTATATGCATATAAAAATTTTGTATATATATATACAAAAATTAAAACAAAAAACATGAGAGAGAGAGGTCAAGGAAAAACACAAGAAACATATATATACCTGTATTATCTTGATGTGTTTATTTTTGTTTTATCTCATTTTGTTATTATACCTTAGATGACCATTTGTTTTCTAATGAAAGACAGAAAGGGAGCAGATCCAAATGCAAGGAGAGATGTGGAAGAACTGGGAAGAGTAAGGGAAGAGGAAACCATAATCGGGACATATTATGTGAAATAAAATCTATTTCCAGTAAGTTAAAAAAGAGAAATACAACTGACTTACTGCACATGACTTAAATTCTGGAATTGAATTGATAGCATCAAGTGTCTCTCAGTTCTACAGACTAAGACAAGAGACTATGTTTCCTAACAAGATTTTTAATCAAGGAGACATGATTTCCTTACTCTTATTCAAGAAATTCTTTATTGTAAATAAATTTTATTATATTTATTTTGTTTCCTGTTATATATGCTCCCTCTATACCACATGTATAGTTTTTTTTTTTTTCTGTACTTTGCACATACTGCTACCATGGTTACAAATTATATTCTTAACAGTGAGCAATATTACAGGTCATTTGAAATGAATGAAATTCCAAAAATGTTCAACCCAGTCTATATTTTCTATGGCAACCAAGCATCTGTAACCATGCACGTCTTTTCTTTTTAAGGTCACTGAATAACACATATATAATTCATATTTGCCCATACACACACTTTATTTATCAGGACGTTTTGTTTAGTAAGAAAAGATTTACTAAAAGTGTAGAAGCTAGAGACATATGGTGAAGATACAAATGGGGAAACTGATGAATAAGAGTGAGTTTCACAGGTTATATAAGCCACCTGGCCATTTACATATTGGCAAAACTTACAAATACAGAATGACAGTGTTAAGTAAGCTGGTTACAGTAAATTATTGGAACTTATTTCTTATCCTTGAGGTTTTACCTTCCTGGGTGTGAATCAAACTCCACAAACGTTCAAATAAAAGCAAAACAAAAATGAGCTTTTATTCAGGTACAGAATGGGTTTTCAAATCAAGGTACAAGCTATGTTTAGATACTAAATAGGTCTTTGTTGTTTTGAATTTATTATATTATTTTATTTCTTTATTTCATTGTATATAGTTATTAATTAAATTTTTTGACAGTTTCGCACATGTACATAATGTATACTATACTCTTACCCCTTCCCTCTTTCATTTTACTACTGCCCACGCTTACCTTCCCATATTCCTCTGATGCCTTCCCTTGGGATTCTTCTATTTTTCTGTTGTTGTCTTGTCCAACTTCAATATGATGGCTTTTGTTCTATCCTATTATATTTTATCCTTTCAGGTTCTGTTGTTATCTCTTGGAAGCTTGTTCTCTTCTAATAAGAAGCAGAAAAGGAGTAAGTAGATCTAGATGGGAGAGGAGTTAAGAAATAGTAGATGGAGGGGGATTGTATTCAGATTATAGTGCATAAAAAGTCTGTTTAACAAAAGAGAAAATTTCCTCACATTTTTGTTTATTAGTTTTGATTTGTGGGCTTGCCATGTTTAATGCAGGCTGTATGTATAACTGGGTCTCAGTCATGTATTGGAACCTGGTAGGATCATCAGTTGGCCCACAATGGCAAATAATGACTCTTCTTCTCCTAGTACCTATTAATAGTCAGTATTCCAGGGGTAGATGGTAGGTACTCAAGAGTTCCTCATACATACATGATGGATTACTCACTAGACAATAATTGTACATGTTCAGAGCAGGAAAGTACAGATTCTGAGTCCATGATTTCAGGGACAGAGACAAATCCGCAGAGTGGGAAGTTTATAGTCTTTTACTGTATCTTCTGGAATTTTTTTGTTATCCATGTATTCTTGTATTAATTTATTAAAGTTTTTGGTCCTTTAGCTTGTTCTTAGTTTAAATATTGAGCTATAGACATACGTGACTTTTTATTAATAAAATAGTGTAATGTGGATAGTAGTAAAGGCTCCAGAATCTACGGTGCTTAGCTGAAGTAGTACAGGGCATGTTTCATATAGAGTTGGAGTTTAGATACGTTTTATAGAGTTGAATGCTTGCATAAAGATAAAAACTAAGCTTTAGACAACAAATGTAGGAAAATAATTTGCCATAAAGCCAAAATAGTAAATAAGGACACTGCTTTCTTTTTCTGAGTTGTTTTCAAAAGAAGTAGCTTTTCTTCAATTAAATGAAGCTTTTATTACTCAGTTGTTAAAAAAAATAATAGCATCATGAAATTTGCAGGCAAATGGATGGAACTAGAAAAAAATTATCCTGAGTGAGGTAACCGAGACCAGGAAAAACAAACACGGTTGTACTCACTTATAAGTGGAGTAGCTGTAAGGATAATGATGCTGTTATTCACAGATCCAAATAGGCTAAGTAACCAAAAAAATCTCAAGAGATTATTATGAATTTCCCGGGAAAGGAGAGATATCATATATAATAGATATTAAAGATATTAAAGGTAGTCTGGGGGAGTGAATGAGAAGAGGGGGATCAGGTGGGAGGAGGATAGAGGAAGAGAGCACTGGGAGAGAAAACCGGAAAAAGGGATCACCTTGAGGACAAGCTCAAAACCTAGTGCCATGGAAACTCCCTGGAATCGATGAGGGTTACTCTATCCCCTATAGCAAGGCAAAACTTCCAGTGGAAGGATTGGGAAACCAACCCAGTCACAAAACCTACCTATAATTTGTCATGCCTGCATGACATGCTGGGGTAAAGGTGGTGTAGAATTTGTGGGCGTGGCCAGTCAATGATATGCGCAGCTTGAGACCCACGCATGAGAGGGAGCCTACCTCTGACAGAGCCTGGAGGAGCAGGAACCAGAGATGTGATAATCTGGACACCTAGGATAAAACCAACACTATCAGCAAAAACAAAACAAACAAAAATCAAGGAAATGAGCTGGGCGCTGTAATGCACGCCTGTAATCCCAGCACTCTGGGAGGCCAAGGCAGGAGGATCTCAGTGAATTAAAGGCCAGCCTGGCCTAGAAAGTGAGTCTAGGACAGCCAAATCTACACAGAGAAACCCTGTCTTGAAATAAATAAATAAATAAATGAATAAATAAATGAATAAATGGATAGATAGATAAATAAATAAATAAGCAAATAAATAAATAAATAAATAAATAAATAAATAAATAAATAAATAAAATGCTTGCTAATGTTATTGCTATACTTGCAGACAGGAGCCTAGCATAATCATCATCAGAGAAATTTTATTCAGCATCTGATGGAATCAGATAGAGACCAACAGCCAAACATTAGGTGTAATCCTCCAGAAGATGAGGTGGGGGGCAGAGGCATCAAGAACACCAGAAGAAAACCCACCAAATCAACTGTGGGTTCATAGGGGCTCACTGAGATTAAACTGACAATCAGGGAATCTGCATGGTTCTGGCCTAGGTCTTCTGCAGCTATCTTATAGTTGCATAGCTTTATCGTCTTGTGGGACTCCTGACAGTGGGGGCAGAGACCATTTCTTGTGATTTTTGCCTGCTTTTTGGACACCTTTTCTCCTGCTGGGTTGCCTTGTCCTGCCTTGATACATGAGGAGGTACCAGGGCTTATTGCAACTTGATATGCCATATTTAGTTGCTATCCCTAGGAGGCCTGTCCGTTTCTGAAGGAAGAAAGGAAGTGTGGATGGGAGGTGGTGAGGACAGAGGCTGGGAGGGAAGGATGGAGGGAAAACCACAGTTAGGTTGTAATGTATTAGTGAAGAATTTTAAAAAATAATTTGAATAAAAGCCAATGGCAGAGAGTAAATCTTCTGATAAGTATTTACTTGTTGCACCTGCTTCTCTGGATTAACCCTACTGAATAATAGAAGCCTTTGTCGCTCATACCCTGTGAGTACATTGAAATAGTAAGTCAGGCACTGAGCCTTCACTTCGGTTTGGTCTCTGAGGGCTTTTAAAAGACTAATCCTACCAAAGAAGTGACTGGAAGAACTGCTGTGTTTGTTGTTGTTTTAGGTCTCTTGTAACATAAAATTTTGAGGGCCTCACAGACTTCTAACACTTTTTGTCTGTTTGTTTTTTTCTATGATAGGAACATTGATAGAGAAGTTGAGTATCACACAGGTTCATTTATTACCCAGGCACACAGCCTCAGACAAGTAAGGAAACCCCAGCTGTCTTTGATCTAGCCACAGGTCAGGCTGGCTTCTGGAGATATCGATAAACTTGGCGATATCAAGAGTGACGGGTTTGCTTTTCTTTGGCAGAAAGTTAATAAGTGACTTTATTTCCTTCACTCCAATTTCAGAGTAAGTGACATTTTGTCAGGGTGGGTATAACTTTTCCCTCATACTATAAACAAAGCATCATTTGTTCAAGAGTTTCCTTTGAGGCTGTCTCTTTTCATTATATTTAATCCAGCAGAAACCTCTGCCTGCTTGTCACCTGTTCAGTGTTCTCAGCAATGATAACAGTGAGGAGTCTGTCTTGGCGTAGTTAATGAGGGAGCTGATGTGGCTGTTGGCATTGGGACGCTGTAGGCTGCCTTTGTAGGCAGTGGTATTAGTCACTGCATGCTGCTGAGGATGTGAAGAAATCTTAAACAGTGCTGTCCTGTGTTTACACTGCTACCCACAATATGGCTGAAAGATATTGGGTTCTCTACTGCTGTTCACCCTTTCTCCCAGTCACCAAAGAGTAAGCATTTTGTGTATGTGTATGTGGCATATGCCTATGTTTGGTTTGGTTTTGTGTGTGTGTGTGTGTGTGTGTGTGTGTGTGTGTGTGTGTAGGTCAGAGATTGATGTTTTCTGTGATTTTGCAGTTGCTCTGCACTTTACCTTTTGAAATGAATTTTCTCAGAGCACCTGGTGGCCATTCATTGGTTAGACTAACTGGCTAGTTAGTTATCTCCAGAGATGTGCCAGATTGTGCCCCGTTTTTTTCCACCAGTGGTGGAACTGTTGGCATATTTCATATTCACATTTCATGTGTGGCTTGTTTTTGTTTGTTTTGCTTTTTATTTTTTTGTTTTGCAACAGGGTGTTAAAGTGGAGTCCTGGCTGTCTGTCCAGGAACTCACTCTATAAACCAGGTTGGCCTCACACTTAGAGATATGCCTGCCTTTGTTTGCCTCTGCAGTGCTTGAACTAAAGATGTATACAACCACTACCCAGCTACCATGCTTGACTTTTCACTGGTTCTAGGTATCTGAATTCAGATCTTCATGCTTACATAACAGGGAACTTTACAGATAATGGGAAATTTTAGTTGCTCTATCTTTCTGGTGGTCTTAACAGAAATAATGAAGAAAAATAGAAAAGATTAATATGAAATATATAAATGCTGTTACTTTGTCATTAGAAAACTTGAAATGCCAAAGTCTAGAAATCTCATATAAAGCTAGACAGAAATAAATGTTGCCACAAATTTGTTCTGACAGTCTGCTTCCTGCTTGCTCTGCATCAGAGGTACATAACCACTCACTGTTTTAAATATAAGGATTAAGCCAGGAAAGACAACCATATTTCAATCTCTGCAACAAAGCAATGGAAAATGTAATTAGCTTCAAAACTCTTTAGATTTGTGAGCCTTCAATTTACTCAAATAAATTGGTTGAGATTTTGAAACATAAAACATATGGGTGGGTGATACATGAACTGAAGAACCTGAAAATGAGTACAGAAAACAAATGGATGAGTCAAGGGCTGGAACCACAAAATGGCTTTGTTTGCAGATAGAGCCAGAAAATGCCTCTATCTGACATGAATTTTATTTGGCATGACCTTGCTCTATACTGCTATGTGGCAATGTTCACATTCCAACTAGGTTGAGGGAAAACCAGTATGATAGTAGTCATAGTTTATGACATTTAAGACTTCTGATCCTTTTTCTGAATGAACATTGTTTCATAAATCAGTGGGGAATGTCTTTGTATAAAAAAGAAGATACAAAGTAAGAAAATATTTTATATAAAAATGTAAATATAGGAGCTAAAGAGATGACTCGGCAGTTTTTGGGTTGCTGTTCTTGTAGAGGACCAGAGTTTGGTTCCAAACACTCACATTGGGCATCCTATAACTGCAGCTCCATTCCCTCTATGTACTCTATGAGCACTTATACTCATGAGCACAGACTCACACACTTATAGGCACAATTATAAAAACAAAATAAATCTTCAAAAAATCTGAGTATAGTGATACATTGTACTGGCAGTTGCCAACAGTTGCTTTTAGAAGTCCTTTTTACTTATAAGCACAATGATTAAAATTCATAATTTGCTTAAAAGAGTTATAAAAATCTCAATGTCTATGTTACTGAGTTTTACGAGGATTTATTCTCTTCTGAGTTTTCTTGACTGTTGTTATAAAGAAAAAAAAATCCCAAAAGTTTGATTTTACCAATGAAGACTCAGAAGCCAAATGCTGGGATAAAAACATACTAGCTTGGAGAGGCAGCGAGAGCACCCACTGGACCTTCCTACTCAGCTCATGTTCCAGAAAGAAAAGGCCATTCCTACTCAGCTCATATCCCAGAAGGAAAAAGCAATTTCACCTTCTCCACTTGTCTTACATACCTTCAATTCAATAGCCCTCCTTTTGTTGATTAATTTTCACCCCCTTTTAATTGTTTGCTTGTTCCACCTCTTGACCTATGGTTGACTTTATTTAGCTCTCATGTACAGAAAGCGCTTGTGTTATAAGTGTGTGCTAGGGTTGAGCCACACCACAACTAGAAACAGGTTTTTCCAGTACACAATCTCCAGGTTCAGAAGGTGAGCAAATATCCTGCAACACCTGACCTACTCAAATATATTCTTTAATATTTGCAGTGATCGTGATATTCAACTGAATGCATTTGGGATCACCTAAAATCCAGGGTTTTGAGAAGGTCCTGTGAGAATATTTCCAAGAAAGATGAATTAAAGTATGAAGATCCTCTAGTAAAATTGTTAGGCAGCCCAGATATAAAGATTGTCAATGAAAAAGTCATGCTACCTGCCTGCCTAGTTTTTGCTTCTTTTTTTTTTGTTATTTTTTTAATAATTACACTTTATTCAGTTTGTATCGGCCAATAAGCCCCACCATCCTCTCCTCCTGATCACACTCTCCTTCCCCCTTCTTCACACATGCCCCTCCCCAAGTCCACTGATAGGATAGGACCTCCTCTCCTTCTTTCTGATCTTAGTCTATCAGACCACATCAGGAGTGGCTGCATTGTCATCTTCTGTGGCCTGCTAAAGCTGCTCCTCCCTCAGGGGAAGGTGATCAAAGAGCAGGCCAATCAGCTTATGTCAGAGGCAGTCCCTCTTCCCATTACTATATAACCCGCTTAGACACTAAACTGCCATGGACTACATCTGTGCAGGGGTTCTAGGTTATATCCATGCCTGGTACTTGGTTGGAGTATGAGTCTCTGGGAAGACCCATGTGTTCAAATTTTCTGGTTCTGTTGCTCTCCTTGTGGGGTTCCTGTCCTTTCCAGATCTTACTATTTCCTACTTCTTACATAAGATTTCATGAACTGCCCAACAGTTGGCCATAAGTCTCAGCATCTGCTTTTATAGTCTTCAGGGCAGAGACTTTCAGAGGCCCTCTGTTGCAGGTTCCTAGGTTGTTTCTTGTTTTCTTCTTCTGATGTCCATCCTCTTTGCCTTTTGGGATGAGGATTGAGCATTTTAGTCAGGGTCCTCTTTCTTGATTAGTTTCTTTAGATGTACAGATTTTAGTAGGTTTATCCTATGTTATATGTCTATATGAGTGAGTATATACCATGTGTGTCTTTCTACTTCTGGGACAGCTCACTCAGGATGATCCTTTCCAGGTCCCACCATTTACCTGCAAATTTCATGAATTCCTTTTTTTTCATTGCAGGGTAATACTCCATTGTGTAGATGTACCACAGTGTCTGCATCCTTTCTTCAGTTGAGAGGCATCTGGGCTGTTTCCAGCTTCTGGCTATTACAAATAAGGCTGATACAAACATGGCTGAGCAAATGTCCTTATTGTGTAATTGAGCCTCTTTTGGATATATGCCTAGGAGTAGTATGGCTGGATCTTGAGGAAGCGCTATTCCTATTTGTCTGAGAAAGCGCCAAATTGATTTCCAGAGTGGTTGTACAAGTTTACATTCCCACCAGCAGTGGAGGAGGGTTCCTCTTTCTCCACAATCTCTCCAACATTTATTGTCACTTGAGCTTTTCATCTTGGCCATTCTGATGGGTGTTTTTTGGTTCTTGTTCGTGAGTGTTTCTATCAGTGACTATCCAGTAGTTAATTAAAACTTCAGTGCCAGGCTGGGATTGCTGCAACATCCAACTTCACGGACTGAGTATCTAACAGATCCCCAGCCTCTCCAGCGTGCTGGTGGCCATTGTTGACCTATTCAGCCCCTATCTTGTAAGCCAAAGTAATACATCTCCTTTTATGTAGTTCTGTGCCTCTAGAGAACCCTGATTAATACAGAATTTGATGACTATCAGATTAGGTTTTTCTTCTACTTATCTTTTTCTCACTGTTGAACATCAGGATTGAAGAAGACAAATGTTTATTTGTTTATTTGAAGAATGTTTTTATGTACCATTATCTTCACTGGAATGGAAATATGTCAAGGTTTTGGTTAGGCCTTTATTAGTATGACCAGAGTAGTTGAATAAAAAGTAACTTAAAAGAGGTGATATGCACTTTGGGTCATGGTTTTGGAATGTTTCTGTCTATCTTGGTGGGGAAAGGATGAATGATATCAAGGCAGTGGGGATTTATAGCAGTATTCACACCACTGTGGGTCAGGAAATGGAGAACAATGGAATCAGGGGCTGGATACCACCACTGACTCCTCATGGCTTTTTTAACTAGCTAGGCTGTAGGCTGCAGCACATAAAGGATTCACAACCTGCCCAAATAGTGCTACGTGTTAAGGAGCCTGTATCCAAACCTGTGGAGAATTTCAGAGGTAAATCACAAAAAACAGTGGCTATAAGTGATTTCAGATCTGTTATCTTTAAGTGTGTACTTTCACTTTAGAGCAAACAATGCTCAGTAAGGATTATTATCTTCCTTGAAACATAAAGGAAATTCTAAGGAGAGTACCTAATGTATATTAATACTATAAATGCTTTATGTTTGTAAAAACAGGATATGATGTGATTTTTAAAAGATGATTTTGATAATCTAAGAAAGTAATGTAGTAAAACAAGAATTTTGTGGACAAGTTACTAGGGAAACAATATGACCTTTAGAAGCACATTTAAGACCAATCACTTGTACACCTCTGTAATTTGGGAACTGGAAGAAAATACTAATGTACTTCACGTGGGCTGTAGTTAATATCTTATAAGTTTATTAGTTTGGAGGCTGCATTATCTAAACTTTGATACCAGTTCTTTTAGAAAGTCTTCAAGTCTCATTCCTTTAGAATCTTGCAAATAAAACATCAACAAAGCTTATTTTTCTCCCTGCTGTCTACAAAATAAATGATGAAACACAGTGTACTTTTGAAAACTCAGAGTCAAAGAATATAAGCACATCTGAAATCACCCGTATTCCTATTGGGTAAAAATATATGAAATTGTATCTAATTCCATGGACACACTTCCACTGCTGCTATAAAAGAAATGAGATTTCTTACTACAATAATGAAAAGAAACTCTTTCT
This sequence comes from Psammomys obesus, assembly GCF_907164565.1. Classification (NCBI taxonomy): domain Eukaryota; kingdom Metazoa; phylum Chordata; class Mammalia; order Rodentia; family Muridae; genus Psammomys; species Psammomys obesus. The sequence goes on along the minus strand of NW_026596433.1, from coordinate 9,047,591 downwards.
CCCTGAAACACTTGTTCTTTTAAAATTTAATTTCTTTTGACTTTGTTTAATAAGATGGCTCATTTTATTACTTCCTAGCAGCACAAATACATTTTTTACACTCAAATAATTTAGAAATTCTGGAAATATTCTAGAGCATGCAAACAGATATTAGTCTATGCCAGTTTTTCATGTTGGCCTAAGCAAGCAGGCAAGCAAGCAAATTTTAAAAAGACAAATTTTAAAACAAGAAGATAATTATATGTTGATAAAGGACTGATTATGTAAAAACACAAGCTTGCAGATGATGTTTTCTCTTTGAAGGATAGTTTCTTTATTCTTGATAATCTCATAGATGAATACAATAAAATATGTTCATAATCCACCAGTTACTTTCTTCCTCCAACTCCTCTACGTTCTCCCAACATATCCAGCTCCCAACTTCTCTGTTTTCTCTACTATCAATAAACAGCTAAGTGCATCAGTGCTCCCAAGACCTGCAAATATCAAGCCAGCTAAAATTCTGGCATAAACAAGGAGACCTGACTCATACTGAAGATACGTACTCAGTTGACAGCTATTTTGGAGAGGGGAAGATCATTCTCTCCCTTTCTTTTTGTCTATGCTGCTTAACTTGGGATCAATTTTAGATGTATTTTGATGAAATATCATGATGTTTATTTGATTACTCTGACTGTGATCTCTACTCTGACATTGTGCTATAAAGGAGGAATGCCATGCCAGGCTGGGAAGCATAGGATGAATAAAGCATACTTGATTACAATCTTATCCATTTGTCCAGCTGGCTTCTCTGAATTTTTTCACAGTGCCTCTAATCATGTGGTGTTGTGATACCTGCACCACTGTTTTCCTGGTCTGTTAATGTTTCATTTAAAGTATGGAATATTGAAAACAAAATTAGCACAAAATTTACTGATAAAGTAAGAATTATAACATCAAAAATCCTATACAATTCCAATCATATTCTTTTAATCATCCAAATTTTTGATATATACATTTGGAAACACTCAAGGAAAATGGTTGCTAAGAAATTTCTTCTCTTTTTTTAGTTTTCATTTATCTTTTATTTTGGTTTATTTTTTAAACAAACTCAATAACACTACTTTATTTCAAATTCACTTTTTACCTATTTTATTTTTTCAATTTAATTAATAATTAATTACAATTTATTCAGTTTTTGATCCTCTCTGTATCCCTATCCCTTATTTCCTCCCATTCCTACCCACCCCCCTTTTCTCCCCTCATGCCATTTCCCTAGTCACCTGATAGGGGAGGACACGTTTATCTGACCCTAGCTTATTAGTTCTCATCAAAAACCAGACACACTAAATCTGTTAGAAGAAAAAGTAGGGAAGAACCTGGACTTCATCAGCACAGGAGACAACTTCCTGAACAGAATACCAACAGCACAGGCTTTAGATCAAGAATTAATAAATGCAACCCCATGGAACTGAAACTTCTGTAAAGCAAAGATTAATGTCATTAGAACAGAATGACAGCCTACAGACTGGGAAAAGATCTTCACCAACCCTACATTTGATAGAATATATAAATAACTGAAGAAATTAAACACCAACAAACCACATAATCCAATCAAAAAATGGGGTACAGATCTAAAGAGAGAATTCTCAGCCGAGAAATATCGAATAGCAGAGAAACACTTAAAGAAATGCTCAATATCCTTAGTCATTAGGGAAATGCAAATCAAAACAACCCTGAGAGTTCATTTCAACCTGTTAGAATGGCTAATATAAAAAAAAGCAAGGGATGATTCATGCTGGAGAGGTTGTGAAGAAGGAGAACCCTCCTCCATTGTTGGTGGGAATGTAACCTTGTACAACCACTTTGGAAATCAATCTGGCACTTCCTCAGAAAATTAGGAATAGTGCTACCTCAATATCCAGCTATACTACTCCTTGGCTTATACCCAAAAGATGCCCTACCATTCAGTAGGGGCATTTGCTCAACCGTGTTCATAGCAGCTGTATTTGTAATAACCAGATTCTGGAAACAACTTAGATGTCCCTCAATGGTATATTTACACAATGAAATACTATTCAGCAAGTATAAACAAGGAAACCATGAAATTCACAAGCAAGTGGAGGGAACTAGAAAAGATCATCCTGAGTGAGGTAACCCAGAAGCAGAAAGACACCTATGGTATATACTCACTTTTAAGTGAATATTCGCCATGTAATATAAGATAAATATAAGAAAATATAAGACAAACTAGAATCTATAGTCCTAAAGAAGCTAAATAACAAGCAGTACCTTAGAGAAGATGCTTAATCCTCATTCAGAAGAGCAAACAGGATAGACATCAGAAGTAGGAGAAAAAAAACTGTACAGAAGCCTTCCACAAAGGACCTCTGAAAGACTGTACCCACCAAGGTATCAAAGGAGATACTGAGACTCATAGCCAAACTTTGGGCAGAGTACCAGAAAACTTATGGAAGAAGACAGAGAGAGAAAGATCTAGAGGGGAAGGAACTCCACAAAATGAACAACAGAGCCAAAATAACTGGGCCTAGGGGAGCCTGCAGAGACCAATACTCCAACCAAGGACCATGCATGGAGAGGACCTAAACCCCCTGTTCAAAGAAAGACCATAGGCTGCTCACTTTCCAAGTGAGTTCCCTAGTAAGAGGTATAGGAGCTGTCTCTGGCATGAACTCAGTGGCACTCTCTTTGCTCACCTTTCCCCTGGGGGGTGCATCCTTGCCAGGCCACAGAGGAAGATGATTCACTTATTTTTTAAACTGTAAACTTTTCAGCTCCTCAATTAAAATAGTAGGGTATTAGTCAGTGTTCTCTAGAGTAACAGAACTTATAGAATAAGTATATATGTAATATATACTATATATATATAAACATTGTATGTGTAAGTATACATATGTATATATAAATGGCTCATAGGCTGTGGTACAGCTAACTCAACATTCCATCAGTTCTTCCGTTGCTGAGGCTGGATGTCTCAGCTGGTCTTCACTATACACCAGAATCTCAAAGAAATAGGTTCTAATGCTAATTAAGGAATAAACTTGCTGGTGAGATGAAGAACTAAAAGGCAGAGAAATAAAGAGAGACAGAGACACACAGAGAGAGACAGAGAAAGAGAAACAGAGACAGAGAGAGGAGACAGAGAAAGAGATTCTTTCATCTATGTCCTTTATGTATAGGCTTCTATCAGAATGTGTGGTCTGGATTTGGAGTTGGATCTTCCCTCCTCTGAAAAGGACTGGACTAGAGGTGGGTCTTCCCACTTCCAATGATTTAATTAAGAAAAAACAATCCCTTACAGCTGTGCCCAGTCATTTGCATGTTGGTTAATTTCAGATGTAGTTAAGTTGACAACCAAGAATAACCATCAAAAATAGTTTATATTTTGATAGATTTTTATACTCTTTCCATTCCTCCTTCATTCAAAATCGTTTACTATCTAGTGAAAAGTATCCCCCAAATTTTTCTTTAATATATTCTTGAACCAATAATTGAACAGCAGTAATAATAGAAGCTAACAGTAATCTGCTCTTTAATTCCTTGAGAATTCTAAAACATTTTTTTTTGTATGAGCATCATTCTGCATGCCATTGAGTTTGTGTCTATCTATAGGTCTATCATTTAATCTCACTGGAACATTACTGAGACTTAAAAAAGAATGAGTATAAACAGATATTCCATAAGTTTTCCCCCCCTGGAACTGACTTTTAAAAAATGGAATCTTTCCATCCACCTCTGAGATATGTAATTTAGGTCACTCTCAGTTTTACATGGAATGTACATCACTTTTCCTACACTTTGTGGATTGTTCTGCAGGTTCAAACAGGTTCTGTCAGTGGAATGGACATTGTTTGCTGTTATTCACATCAGAATCCGTTCATGTTAACCTAAGGTTCCTCATAAGATACTCTATTAAAAAGTGTTATTTTTAATTAAGGGATTTATTTAGAAGACAAATAAATATTAGTCTATGGAGCTATAGGTGCCATATTCTATAAATATTCACTATAGGAAAGAAATATTTTGGAGCATATTAGCAGACATGGTTAGTACTTTTGAAACTGAAACATGAGTGGTCATCTACAGAATTCAGAGTCTCGAACTGTGAAACTGAGTTGAGAAAAACTGTAACAAAATCACATGTATTAAGTAAGTTCAAAAGTTTGTGTTGGCCAGCATTCACACCCTATCAGCAGCCCAAGGGCTACAACTGGCAACATTCGGAAGTAATCTGTCATATCAGAGCATTATTTTAGTTAGTCCCACCTTTCTGCCTTGCCTTACACTCACTCAGGTTCTTTTGTTTGCTTGTTTTATTTTTACAGACCCAATACTGGCGAAAGATCATGGAATTTTGAGTGTACACATAACTCCAAAGTATGTGAAGAGGTGCAGTGCAGCCAATGTCTGCCATTTTTCCTCGCCCCCCAAACTCTTTCTATCCAAATAGAATGCAATTCATATAATGCCTATGAATTCATTCACTGAGAGAGGAAATGTGATGCTTTTCAAATATTTTGAGAAAAATTGTCAAAATAGATAGAATTCTCTTCCTTCTGTTTGCCTTCTTGTCTGCTTCTCTCTTTTGTTATGCCCTTCTCTTTCCTCTCCCTCCATCACTTCATCCCCAACCTTCTCTCTCCATTTCCTGTCTCTTTATTCCTGCCTTTCCCCCCTTTCCCTTCCTCTCCTCTTTACTTTGTCTCCAGCCATTTATCCATTTCTTCTTTTTCTTACTTTCCTCACCTTTTACTTTTATTATTATTATTATTATTTTTTTTTAATTCTTTGCTTTTCTCAGAATTTCCCTGAGGGAGAATATAACTCTGACTTTTTAATTTTTTTATGTTTTTCATAAATTCTGAAAAACTAGTTGCATTAACTATAAGTGGTTAATCCCAAGGTCCTGAAAAACTTGTCACACATTTATAATTGCCTTGATGTTTTGGACAATATTCTTACTTATTTATTACATTTCTAACCTAAATATGAAAACAGTTTAAAGTGTCACATGTACATGTGTGATTATTCTATAAATAATCCCTTTTCCTAATTAAGGAAAGTCTATTTATTTTGTTCTGAGTGTATGTGCACCTGTGCACGTGTGTGTGTGTGTGTGTGTGTGTGTGTGTGTTGTTGTGTAATGTAATGTGTAAAGGGCCACAGCTGATGTCAGGAGTCCTCTTGACTATCCATCATATTCATTAAGACATGGTCTCTAAATTGAACCCCAAACTATCTGACTGGCCTATTTGGTCTGGCAAGGGTGCTCTAGGGATTCTCAGATTTTATCTCTGAGTGCTATAATTATGGAAAAACCATCATGCTAATGTGGTTATTGGGATTCAAATACCAGTACTCAATATAAAAGAAAGTAATTGTCTATGAGGCAGTATTTCTAGACTGTGGAACAATTAATTGACTTACCATTTTTTTCTTCAGACTCTTTTCCTTTATGTATGATTTAAACACCATTGAATCATTTTCACACACCCACACGTATGTTTATATATTGACAGCTCATCTTTTTTTAGGTCCATTTAATGTTAATGTTTTTTTTTAAACCCATCTGCTAGTAGCAACACACTTGATACTCTTCCCTATGCACAAGAGCACTGCAGAACCCCAGGTTCTCCCGCAGCATGTATTTTCTCTCTAATATATTTGGCTATATCTTGATATATTTTGGATATTCCAGAAACAGGGCTTGTTAAGAGAACCCCAACATTTCCCGTTAATACACCTTTTATTAACAAAGCTATGAGCATTTTCTTTTTTCTAAATTGCTCATTTCATCATTTATTTATTTTTATTATTAGTTACATTTTATTAACTCTGTAGCCCAGCTTTATCCCGCTCCCTCATTCCCTTCCAAGTCCTCCTTCTCTCCTCTCTCCCTCTCTCCCTCATCTCCTCCCTGCCCCTTTCAAAGTCCCCTGATTGGGGAGGACTTCCTCCGTTTTCATCTGACCCTGTTTTATCAGGTATCTTCAGGACTGGCTACAAAGTCCTTCACTGAGGCCTAGCAGGAATGCTCCTTCCTTGGGGGGGGGGGGGAGGTCAAAGAGCCTGCTCACTTAGAAAAACAAATGGGATGGGCATTGGCCATAGGAGAAAATAAGTATCAGGACAGTTGCCTACTGCAGAGGGCCTCTGAAAGGCTTTACTTAGCAGTTTATCAAAGCAGATACTAAGACTCATAACCAAACTATTGGCAGAGTTCCAATCATATGAAAGAAGGGGGAGTTACTATGATGTGGAGAGGATAGGAGCTCCACAACAACCAAATATATCTGGGCACAGGAGTCTTTTCTGAGACTGACACTCCACCAAGGACCATGTATGGATATGGCCTGGAACCTCTGCTTGAATGTAGCCCGTGGTAGCTCAGTAACCAGTTGGTTTCCATAGTAAGGGGAACAGGGACTATTTCTGACAGGAACTCAATGGCAGGCTCTTTGACCTCCCCACCCCACCCCCACGGGAGGAGCAGTCCTGCTAGGCCATGGGGAAGGATTTTGCAGCCAGTCCTGATGATACTTGATAAAACAGGATCAGATGAAAGGGGAGGAGGTCCTCCCCAATCGGTGGACTTGGAAGGGGGCAGGGAGGAGATGGGGGAGGGAAGATGAGAATGGGAGGGAATGAGGGAGCTGGATACAGCTGGGATGCAGTTAATAAAATGTAACTAATAATAATAAAAAAATTAAAAAAGATAAAAAATTAGTTATCACATTCATAAATGTGTGTGGACATACATGTATAATCCTAAATGTAACTATCTCAGTCCACATAACGTTACCAGTGTGTATGTTTTCAGAGCTGATCCTTTAGCACTAGACAAACAACTGGTGTGCTTTTCTTTGAGGAAGACTACCTCTTTATGCTTCCAGGGATCCTCAGTTGCCTATACTTATTTATGTAGGCTTGAGGCTTCCTGGACTTTCTCCCACTTATTTTGACAACTTTGCTGTTGTCCTTATCCAGCTCATTTAGCCAGTCATATTGCTGAGACTTTGTGGGTGTAGCTTCTATCATCATTGGGAGATGCATCTTACAGCCAATTCCCTGAGCCTCTGGCTCTTAAAATTTTTTGTCTTGTACATCATTCATTTATCCTATGTCTTTTATATACTCACATGATCCTCAAATAAATTCTTATGATTAAAAAAAAATTTAAGTTCTTTTTGTAGCTCCAAAGGCAAGACATATTTTGGTCCATTCTGGTCTTAAGTTTCATTGCTTACTATTTGTTCCAATTGATTGTTAAGTTTTGATTTTGTTTTGAAATAAAGGATTCTACATATTGCCAAAGACTGACCCTGAGCTATGAGCCAGAGAAATATCTCAGACTGACCCTGAGCCACAGACAGAGAGTCCCTCCGACCAACCCTGGGCTGGGAGTCAAAGGATTCCTCCCTTAGAAAAATATTGAGTCAAGACTACAGGAATAGATTAGCGTAGAAAAGGTTTACTGAGGGAATTTGCAAGATAGTAGCCCTCAGACAGCTCCACTAACAGCCCCCCTTTGAGCTGGAGTCAATGCAAATTCCAGCTCACCTTCCCCCTCCCCCTTTCCCCCTTTTCCCTCCTTTATATTCTGTACCTTGGCTTTCAATAAACGACCTTGACAAGATTTAGCTTGGTCCCATTCTTCTTTCTCGCCCATTTTGCCTTTCAGGTAAGGGTCCCTCTGGAGTCCCACCCAATAACTAGTTCCGCAGGTGGGACAACATATAACTGTTAAATGTCCTTTTCCTGTCATCTGTAATTATTTACAGGTGAATCAAGACGTGATCCAAAAGAATGATAAAGAATTCCTTTTAAATGAATAGATTGAGATTCCTTGCCTAAACTACTAAGCTTCTCTTTGTGGAGTAGAATTGGGGCTTTTCATGTTCTGAGGCCACACACTTGGTCATTTTATTTCTTCCATGCCATCTCTACCAGTTGTCTCACAACACCCGCAAATTAATCAGGTATGTAACAAATTTCTCGTGGTGAGAAATCTTGTAAATCATGAAAAGTACTGTAAATCATCCTCCATGGTTCTTTATCCAATCTCTATCCATTCTCTAAACATTTTTTCTTACTTTACATTTATCCAAAATCAAAGTTTGTCTTTGCTTCAACATTCCTGACTCTCATTGCCTTTTTTTTCTTTATTAATTACACTTTATTCACTTTGTATCCCCCCCCATGGTTCCCTCTCTCCTCCCATCCCAGTCCCTCCCTTCCTCCACCCTCTGCATGCATGCCCCTCCCCAAGTCCACTGATAAGGGAAGACTTCTTTGCTTTCCTTCTGATCCTAGTCAATTAGGTCTCATCAGGAGTGGGTGCCTTGTCCTCTTCTGTGGCCTGGTAATACTGCTTCCCCCTCAGGAAGAGGTAATTAAAGAGCAGGCCAATCAGTTCATGTCAGAGACAGTGTCTGTTCCTATCACAAAGGAACCCATTTGCATACTGAACTGCCATGGGCTACATCTGTGCAGGGGTCTTAGGTTATGTCCATGTATAGTCCTTGGTTGGAGTATCAGTCTCAGGAAAGACCCCTGTGCTCAGATTTTTTGGTTCTGTTGCTGTCCTTATGGAGTTCCTGTCCTATCCAGATCTTACTGTTTCCCACTTCTTTCCTAAGATTCCCTGGACTCTGTCCAAAGGTTGCCCATAAGTCTCAGTATCTACATTGATAGTCTGCAGGGCAGAGCTATTCAGAGGTCCTCTGTGTCAGGCTCCTGACATGTTCCCTCTTTTCTCCTTCTGATGTCCAGCCTCTTTGCCTTTCTGGATAGGAACTGAGCATTTTAGCAAGAGTCCTCTCTCTTGATTAGTTTCTTTAGGTGTACAGATTTTATTAGGTTTATCCTATATTATATGTCTATATGAGTGAGTATATACTGTGCGCATCTCTCTGCTTCTAGGATAGCTCACTCAGGATGATATTTTCCAGATCCCACCATTTGCCTGCAAATTTCATGATTTCCTTTTTTTTTTTTTTTTTTTATTGCTGAGTAATAATCCATTGTGTAGATATACCACAATTGTGCATCCATTCCTCCACTGAGGGGCATCTGGGCTGTTTCCAGCTTCTGGCTATTACAAATAAGGCTGCTACACACATGGCTGAGCAAATGTCCTTATTGTGTACTTGAGCCTCTTTTGGATATATGCCTAAGAGTAGTATGGCTGGATCTTGAGGAAGCGCTATTTCTATTTGTCTGAGAAAGCGCCAGATTGCTTTACAGAGTGGTTGTACAAGTTTACATTCCCACCAGCAGTGGAGGAGGTTTCCCCTTTCTCCACAACCTCTCCAGCATGTGTTGTCTCTTGAGCTTTTGATCTTAGCCATTTTGATGGGTGTAAGGTGAAATCTTAGGGAAATTTTGATTTGCATTTTCCTGATGGCTAATGAGGTTGAGCATTTCTTTAAGTGTTTCTCTGCCATTCGATAATCATTGCCCTTTCTAAATTAAAAAAAAAAAAAAACCCTCTTGGTTAAGTCATGACACATCTTACATATCATATTGCAACAGCTTCTATCACCCCAACTTTAATAATCATTTTTCATGAGCACTCTAACAATTTAACATGATGCAGTTAGAAGGAATATAATGGTCCATTGTTTAAGAACCTTTGAAGTCTTCCCATCATATTATATCAAACAAAACATCACTGAAGTAGCCAATAAGATTCAATATCCTCTGACCCTTTATTGTACAACCTGGCCTTCATGCCAACTGACTAGCTTAACTTTCTAACTCTTTTACAACTGCATTGGCCATCAGATAGTTCTTTGATTTCAGGCATGTTGCATTTTTCTTTCTTTCTTTCTTTCTTTCCTTCTTTTTCCTTCCTTCCTTCCTTCCTTCCTTCCTTCCTTCCTTCCTTCCTTCCTTCCTTCCTTTCTTTCTTTCTTTCTTTCTTTCTTTCTTTCTTTCTTTCTTTCTTTTTGCAAATTAGTCTCACTAATCCTTAAGGCATCTATGTGCAGGATGGAGAGATTGATTGCATAGTGAGTGTTTGCTACACAAGCATGGAGACTTTGATTTAGATTCCCAGCATCCATATAAGAGCTGGATGAAGCACTCAGCATTTGTAACCTCATTGCTGGAGGTTTGACTAGTAAATATTGATAGGAAAATAGAGACATGTAAGCAGTTGAGTAGAGACATGTAGATCACTGGTCACCTTATCTATGCAAATCTATGAACTTCCGTTTTAGAAAAAGACACTACCACAAAAAGTAAGGTGGAGAGCCTACAAGATACACAAAGTTGACCTCTAGTGTTCACACACAAGCAAAGAAGCAAATAGCGATGTCTACATTTGCACACATGTTCATGTAACAGAGAGAGAGAGAGACAGGGAGGGAGGGAGAGAGGGAGAAAGTTCTCTAATCAAACCCACGTTGGCTGAGGTTGGCAGTGTCCTGCAGGTAGGCAGTTACTAACTCTGCATTTTCTTTGGTCAGTATCACATCTGGAAGAAAGAAATAGGTCACTTCACTCAGGAGGGTGGGTGGTGAGGGTGTACCACGTGATACCAAGTATACTGGTCCCAGTAACCGGTGCTCGAAACAGAGCCTCAGTTCTCCCAGCCTATCTTTGCTTTTGACAAGTTTAATCCAGTCCTTGGCTTTGCCCTTCAAATTCTTGAGCTCTGTATTTAGGAGCAAGAGATATCTTCATGGCTGACAAGCCTGGATTTGTTGGCTGAGGCCTTCCAGGAACAGCAGATCCAGCTGTGACCCTAGGCTGGGCTGGGGAGCACGTTTCTGTCTTATGCAATGGGGATCACAGGGAACCATGCAATACCCTCCAGGTGGTGGACAACCTCACTGTGAAACCATTGTAAGACAGTCATTTTGGTATTTTCATCATAACCCAGGACCATGAGACTGAGTGCCTCTTTGGCATGAAAGAAGGGTAGAAGCAGTTGGCAGTCAGCACAGGCTCCAGGAGTTTAGTAACAATGACTCTTCATTGAGGTCAACAGCATGATGACATGGAGAGTATTCAATAAGAGTCGTCAACCTGTGTCATCGAGCTGGCCCCAGCCCGGATCCCTCCCCAGCAGCAGGTGCTCTTTCTCTCTGTGGAGAGAGACATTGGGGCTCAGACTGTTTAGCACCAAGACCATAGTGCCTTGAGGGGTGACCACATTGTTGAGGATGTACAAGAGGAAGTAGCTCATCTTCTCAGCCACAGGAACTTGGTGCACTTGAAAACCAGGTTTCTGAAGGATATGTCTCGCAAAACCCAGAAGAAACAGAGAAAGGAAGAGAAGGAACAGAGACTTCCTGATACTTCCAAAGACTTCTTTTCTACCCCAGGGTTGATAAGCTTTATCCCTTTTGTGAACACCATAAAGCCGTGATGCCTGTCCTTGCTGTGCTCTGAACCCAGGGATGGTCGTAAAGACTCCCTTGGCATTATTGTGGTGGGCATAGGTGGGAGTAGCTCCCACTCTTCATTCCTGATCATTTCTCAAAGTCCTTTATCGATGCTGTTGAGACTTACCCCTCCGTGTTGGAAGTGGCCACCCAGGGTTTGACTTTTCATACAATGATGAGATGAAGGTTCCCATTACATATGGCATGGACTACATCCCCAGCCTGGCAGGAGAAGAAATGTTATCTGACTATGATGTGATAATGTTCAATATATGTTGATAATGTTTGGCAATAAAGACAAAACAAAGGGAATGAGTTTTCCTCCCCTAGCTATTATGGACCTACTGCAGAAGGTTGAAAGCATCCTGAATCATGAAGGTGTCTTTATTCTTAACCTCATGTGTCCTGAGTTGGAGTTAAAGGACTCTGTGCTGGCTAGACTCAAGCAGTCCCTCTCCTTCTTTCTTTTCTATGTATGGCAAAAAGAGGGAGAAGTAAGCAGAGATCTCGTTTTGGCAGTTGCACCCAGAGCAGAATCTTGCTACACTATAGCTACTGGAAATGGCCTAGGCTTTGGAGAAAATTTTCAGGCAGCCTGAGCAGGGTTGGAATGACATTTATACCCTGTCACATATGCTGAAGACTCTGACGATTGTGTGATCATTGGGTAGCTAGCCCACAAACTATTTCAGCTATCTGCACAAACTACCTTAAACCTCGGGGCTGCTGGAGACTGAATAGTGGTGCACAGTACTTTTAGACCTGTTTTTCTCAGTTGTTTACTTGGCTACATGCTTCCCACCTTTGGGGATAGGAGTTAGCACTGAAATGATTATTTAAAAAGTTTTTTGAAAGTCTTATGAGCAAAGAAGTGTAGAGTTGGTCATCTTGGCTTCTGGAGGCTGAGAAAAGACCAAGGGAAAGTATTACAGTTGAGTCACTACTGTGACTCTGAGGTATGGTGGATTTTCAGTGTCATGTGTTGAAAGCCTGGCTCTTCAGGCCATGTGACATCTTTGAATAATGGTGGAACTTTTAGGAGATGTTTGTAGAAGTAATCAAGGACACTAGTGTGCCTTTGAAGGGCTTTGGGACACTGACTTTTCTCTTTGCTTTTAGGTTGCTGTGAAGTGAAGAACTCATCTCAATATATCTTCCCTTTCATGATGTCCTTCTTTATCACAGGCCCAAAGATAATGGGCCCTTCATAGCCAGGGTTCGCAGAATAAGCCAAATAAGCCTTTTTCCTGAAAAAAAAAAAAAATCCTCTCTGTGTGTAAATGATATTACCATAATTATTTTATCTGTATGTATGCTGTGAGTATTCACACAAACACTTTCAGAAGGTATTCTTTATTTGTGAAACCTTTTCTGAATGGTTAATATAAGTTATGCTTCATTATTTTATTGTAGTTTAAGTTTCTACTTAGATTGTACCTACCATTGTAATCATATGCTAGGTTTGAAGAATTGATGATGGTCACCTCAACAGAACAACTACATTTATTATTAGTTAACCAGTAAGTCTAGTATATGGTACTTATTCTCTAAAAGCTGATTACGTGGGTAAACTTATACATAGACTATCTCAATATGAGATTACTTATGTGAACAATTAGAAATTTTTCCTTCCCTGGGTAAGATGACCAATCCTCACTCAGAAAGAAAAATAGGATGGACATTGAAAGAAGAAAAAAACATGCAAGAGGACAGGAGCTTACCACAAAGGGCCTCTGAAAAACTCTACCTAGCAGTGTATCAAAGCAGATGCTGAGATTCATAACCAAACATTGGGCAGAGTACAGGAAATCTTATAAAAGAAGGGGCAGATAGTAAGACCTGGAGAGGGCAGGAGCTCCACAAGGAGAACAACAGTACAAAAAATCTGGGCAAGTGGCCTTTTTTGAGACTGATACTCCAACCAAGGACTATTCATGGATATAACCTAGATTCCCTGCTCAGATGTAGCCCATGACAGCTCAGTATACAAGGGATTCCCTAGCAATGGGAACAGGGACTGTCTCTGACATGAACTAAGTGGCTGGCTCTTTGATCACCTCCCCCTGAGAGGGGAGCACAGGCCACAGAGGAGGACAATGCAGCCAGTCCTGATGAGACCTGATCAGTTAGGGTCAGATGGAAGGGGAGGAGGACCTCCCTTATCAGTTGGCTTGGAGAGGGGCTTGAGAGGAATGAGGGAGAAAGGCTGAGATTGGAAAGGAATGAGGGAGGAGGCCACAGCTGGGATACAAATTGAATAAGCTGTAATTAATATAAAAAAGAAAAAGAAATCTTTCCTTACCTTAGTTGGTTCTTATTATTTAATAAAGAAAAATTCTTTAGGGCATAAGAAACAACTGTTCTAACAAAGTTTTATTGCAAGCTATGGTTTTCTGAGTATTCTTTCAATACTTTATACTTTAGGGTACCAATAAAAGACGTAAAGTCATCAGAAATAATATGAAAATTTCTTAAGTAGTTAGAAAGCTTCACAGGTTTCTAAATCACAAATCATATTAGTGATGGTGTCAAAAATTCTAAAAATCCCCTCTGATTTGCTCAACTTTTCATAAGTATCTTTAATGCATAAAATTTCTTTCCTATAGTCTTTTTGGGACAATTACAGATAAGCTTAAGATTTACCTTAGACTGCTCTTGTCTAAGGTAAACATCATTGCATCTTGAAGTGAGAAGCAATCCAAAAATTGTTTCACTGAATGGTATTGCAGAAAAATTGGTTTGGGGAATTACAGACTTAAAAATATAAGAAGTTTGTTCTAATCTTTGCTATTTTTTCAACATCAAAACTTCTTTAGCATGGCATATCTTAAAATTAATATTCTTAAACTATGTTAAAATGAAAAAGATTAAAAGAAATAGTGAAATATTGACTATCTGTTAGAATAGAAATTATCATATAAACATTTTTTGAATGATTGTTGTAAATCATTCACAAAATGTTTCCCTCAAGTCATTTCAGTTTTTAAATTGCATTCTCCTGACTGAGGCGAGATGCTTTTAAAAATAAAGGTATGAGTACCATGTAAAGAGAAATACAATTTCTAGATGCTATTTCATCTGAAAAGAAGAGTAGGCATTATCTAAAATTATTTTAATCAAATGTAATATTTTGTTTTTCTGACTTTACTTTCCAAACTATTAAAAAAAATTTCTATATATTTATTTGATTTTGATTTGATATTGTTTTTCAATGCTTATAATATTTAATGAAATGGTATTAATCCTCTACTATATAGTTTAGAGATTCCCATATGTTAAAATATTTTACTACACTTCGTGAGGTCAGATTAACTTAGAAAATGAAAGGTATGTAGTCTGTATTATCATGAAATAGCATATATTATATTCAATAGATAACCTCTAAAGTCATAGAAATACTTATCATATGAATCTTGCGTTAAGAAATTTTTTAAAAACCTACTCTTATTCTTGGATTATTTTGTGTTAAGTTGTAAACTAGTGTTTAGAAATATCTTTATACCAATCTAATTGCTATAAATATTGGCATATGGATTTAAAAAAATCGTAGAAAGGATGGCCTGGGCAGCCTTCCTTTTGTTGCTATGGCGACATATCTAAGACAAACATCATAAGGCTCTAAGGTTTATTTTAGCATCAGGTTTCTGGCCTTGATAGCTTGTTCTTTAGTGAAGCAGAACATCATGGAAGAAGGCAGCACAATGCTTAGGAACATTAAAACACTGATGGAGAGAAGCAAAGTTGTATATTCTTCGTTAATTTGACTTCACATAAATGAAGTCAAATGTATTATTTTCCCTAACTGAATTTTAAAGCTTATTGAGGGTTAATGATTGCTTTAAAATTAGATTATTGTGATCTAATTGTAATGAGGCTATAGGAATGAGAATCCTGCTGGAAATAGCAAACTAAGAGTAAAACAAAACTAAAACATCAACACAAAAGAAAACAAATAAACAAACAAAATATAAAAACAAAAATCCCACAACTCCCCCCCCCAACACACACCAAACACTACAACACTACTTTCTGGAACTAGGAATCACAGTTAAATTTACATATGCATAGTTTTGATATTCATTTAATATTTTGTATCAGTTACAAAATTACACTACAAGGCAGAGACACTGAAAAGTTGTCTTTCCCTATGTTTACACAATAATTTTCTCTTAATGTAAACAACAGTCTGGGCCCAGAGCCAGATTATGGTCAGATTCTTTGATACCATGGAATGGTGTTCATTTAATATTTCAAATATCAAAGTGGGAAAGACAAAGAAATGCTAAAAGCCAATTTCAAATACCATCTTATCCTGTAATTTTCTTCTTCAAAAAATGTTATCAGCATTTTTTGGTGTTACCGAAAACAGTATCATCAAAATTTCTAATACCATTCTCTCTTGTAATTTTCTTCAAATTATAGGGAGGAAGAGAACTGATTTCTTGCTGCTATGGGTATCATGTAACCCTTCTCCTGATAATCAGATAAAGGAGAAAATTATTTACTTTTCCTTTAGCACAGATGAAGTGATGGCTACATTTGTTCTGCCAAGAGCATACTGCCACCGTATTTTTTTTTTTTTCATGGTGATTAAAAACTAGAATACACTGAGTTCATGTTGGAGACAGTCCCTGTTCCCCTTCCTAGAGAATCATTTTGGATACTGAGCTGCCACAGGCTACATCTGAGCAGGGGTTCTAGATTATACCCATGCATGGTCCTTGGTTGAGAATCAGTCTCAGAAAAGACCCTTGTGCCCAGATATATTTGGCCCGCGTGGAGCTCCTGTCCTCTCCAGATCTTACTAACTAACCCTTCTTTTATATGATTCCCTCCCCCTCACGAAGGAGCAGCCTTGCTAGGCCACAGAGGAGGACATTGCAGCCAGTCCTGGTGAGACCTGATAATCTAGGGTCAGGTGAAAGGGGAGGAGGACCTCCCCTGTCAGTGGACTTAGAGAGGGGCAGGGAAGAGATGAGGGAAGGAGGATGGGATTGGGAAGGAGTGATGGTGGGGTTTACAGCTGGGATACAAGGTAAATAAACTGTAATTAATATAAAAAATAAAAAGTAAAAAACAAAAATAAAACAAGCAAAAAAATTAGACTCTTATAACATTAGAGCTGCTCCAGTGCACCACAGGCCTCCTCAGGATAGAGGACAATGGGACTTTGGTTCCCACACAACTCACCTCCACTGGATTCTGATGCATCAACCAAAAACCATGCATAGACACAGCCCATAGATATGTCAGTCTCCATGTTGGTTCCCTATGAAGGAGAGAAGAGACAGTCTGACATGAACTAGGTTGCATGCTCCTTGATCACTTCTCTCTGGAGGGGTGACCTAGCCAGCCCACAGAGGAAGAGGATCCAGGCAGTCCAGATGGGACCTGGTCTCAGGTCCATGCTAGGCTCAAACAGTAGGGGAGGAGGACCTCCCCTATCTGTAGACTGGGGAAGTACCAACTATCGTTCATATACCAAAAGCATATAAAAATGGATTAAAGTCTTAAATAAACAGCTTTTAAACCATAAGACTCTTAGAAGAAATAAAGAAAACACTCTACAATATTCCAAGTGGTTAACACTAAACACAGATATATAAGAATAAAATAAATGGACTCAGTAGGTTATATGTTTATATAATTGCAAATATATGTAGTAATATTTATTAAAGAAGAAGAGGTCATGAATCCAAAAGGCAGGGACATAAAGGGAGTTGGAGGAAAAAGGAAGAGGAGGAAATGATGTAAATAGAGTATTCATGTATGAAATTCTCAGAAATTAAATAAATTACGAAACAGATATTTGGAATTATATTAAACCTCTTAGCTTTGACATAGCAAAGGAAACAAGGCAAAGAAATAGTATGGAGAATGGGAACAAAATTTGCAAACTACACATGTAAAAAGACACTAAACACCATAATATACAAGAAACCCAACTTGAAATAAATAATATTTGGATTTAAAAGAATTGACACAATCTCTAAATAGGAACCTCTTTAAAACATAGTAGTCAGTGGGTGTGACAAAAAAAGTGTTCAGGTTCACTCCATTACCAGAGAGTCATAAATGGAAACCACAGTGAAAAGCCATTGTGCTTCAGTTAAAATGGTCCTCAGAAAAAAGAAGATACGAGGTACAGTAATGATATTAAAAGTGGGGCTGTTTATACTGCTTTTGTGGATGTAAATTAGTGGGCTACTGCGGAAAATGGTATGGAGATTATTGCTTGTTTTGGTTTGTGTTTTTAAAGAGTACTGTATGATTCAGCAATTTCACTGCTGTAACTACACCCGAAAGATCTGAAATCATGATGAGAAGAGAGCTGCATTTCCATAGTCATTGTAAAACTATTCTCAGTGGGGAAAATACACAATCAGCCTAGGTGTCCATATGCATATGAATGATAAATTAGAGTACAAATTCACAATGGAGTGCTAGTCATCAACAATAAAAACACCGAAAGTCTGTCACTCATTGCAGCGTACAGAGATCTGAAGAGTAGCTTGAAAATGAAACAAATCAGGTCTAGAGATGTGAGTTCTCTCATGTGCATAGTTTAAACAACTGAGCTCATACAAATAGGAAGTAGAAACAAAGCTAGCAGAGGCTAGTGAAAGGGATGGCGAGCATGCAAACTGGCTAATGGGTTGATAGGAGAAATAAACTCTGGTGTGTCTTCCATAGACTCATAATAATCAATCATGTTATATTTTTTCAAAAGGCTCAGCAATCAATGAATATTTTAAAAGCTTTTGGGAATCTCTCTCCATAAAACAAGGGAGTATTTTTTAGTTTTTCCTGCTACAAAGAGAAGATTAAATCATTAAGTAGCGTATGCATTCATGAAACACAACACAATAAATATCCCAAACTTGTATGGCTATTTGTATAAAATTTAAAATTAATGAATAACTCTATTTGGGGGATCAAACATTCTGCTATATATTCTCATTTTAGTAATTAAAGAAAGTTTATGTTTGCAATGGTATTTATCAGCTGGTTTGGCAATTACTGAAACTCTAAAAAGTAGTTTTAGATGAAGGAAGTTATTTAGTATAACAGTTTTCAAAGCATATAATAATAATAATAATAGTAATAATAATAAATTATTCAGGTCAGGCAAGCATGTAAGCCAACTGCAAATCTTCCCCTGTTCTTCCTGAGCCTCCAAATCCAGTCCTCCAGTGTTATCCCCAGACCTATAGCAGACCACCTGCTGCAGCCTGCCTTCCTCTCTACCTCCATCTCTAAAGGATTAACTTAGACCTCCTCCAAGGGTCCTTCCCCTAATCACTGCTTTATCCAACCAACAACATCCCTTTAGAACACACAGGCCACTCTGGCCAGAGAAGCAAATAGCCTGATTGAAGATCTTTACCTTTCTCTTAATCGCCTCCAAAATCAATTTCCCAGTCTCACACTCCCCAACCTTTGCTGGAGCATACCACCTCTTGCTGCCTGCACCTCCTCTTTGCCCTCATCTTCAAGGGATCGTGCTTTCTCCCATTTTACTCCCTACTCATCTTGTTATACCAACCTCAAAATCCAGTAGGCATTCCCTGGGAACCCAGTAGTTAAGCCAGCCAGAGAAGCAAAGAGGGCAGTGAAAAAGGTAGGCAAGCTTCAGATCTTCACTCTCCCTCCATATGCAATGCCCAAGTCTCCCCTCCAGCTCTGTAACAAACAACATGTTGTGATTATTTTTTCTCATTTTCTGTCACCATTCTTTTTTTTTTTAATTTTAAAAGTATATATTTTTATAAATTACAGTTTATTCATTTTGTATCCCTGCTGTAGCCCCCTCCCTCATCCTCTCCCAATCCCATCCCCCTCCTTGATCTTCTCCCATACCCCTCCCCAAGTCCACTGATAGCAGAGGTCCTCCTCCCCTTCCATCTGACCCTAGCTTATCAGATCTCATAAGGACTGGCTGCATTGTTTTCCTCTGTGGCCCGGTAAGGCTGTTCCCCTCTCAGGGGAAGGTGATCAAAGAGTCAGCCACTGAGTTCCTGTCAGAGACAGTTCCTGTTCCCATTACTAGAGAACCCACCTGAAGACTGAGCTGCCATGGGCTACATCTGTGCAGGTTTTCTAGGTTATCTCCATGCATTGTCCTTGGTTGAAGTATCAGTCTCAGACCCCTGTGCCCAGAAATTTGTGATCTGTTGCTCTCCTTGTGGAGTTCCTGTCCCCTCCAGGACTTCCTATCTCTCTCCTCTTTCATAAGATTCCCTGCACTCTGGCCAGTGTTTGGCTATGAATCTCAGCATCTCCTTTGATACCTTGCTGGGTAAAGTCTTTCAGCAGTTCTCTGTGGTAGGCTCCTGTCCTGTTGCCTGTTTTCTCCCTCTTCTGGTGTCCATCCTCTTTGCCTTTCTTTATGAGGATTGATCATCTTACCCAGGATCTTCCTTCTTGCTTACCTTCTTTAGGTGTTTAGATGTTAGTATGTTTATCCTATATCATATGTCTAATATCCACTAATAGGTGAGTATATACCACATGTGTCTTTCTGCTTCTGGGATAACTCACTCAGGATGATCTTTTCTAGTTCCCACCATTTGTCTACAAATTTCATGATTTCCTTGTTTTTAATTATTAAGTAGTATTCTATTTGTGTACATGTATCACAATTTGCTCAGCAGTTAAGAGCACTATCTGCCACCATTCTTAAAGGACTAAGAAGATCCTGGTGGACTAGCCTGTTTTGCTCTGTCTTTTGGCCCCCTTCAAGACCTCCTCCTAGCCTATCACCTCCCTAAGTGACAACTCCCAATACCTAGGAATATATTTTACCCAAAACCTCAGTAGCCATACCTCTCAGGATCCCAGAAGAACTCCCTACCAAGCAGTGCAGTCACCATACTCTATTACAACAACAGAAACCAAGGGAAAAAAAAAAAAACAAAACTTATGCAACAAGGACCAAACCAGATATCAGCACCTAGAATTACAATCTTTCAAAACCCAGATTCCTAAATGCCAGGATACCTTAACATCAAGGATAGATATCACCTCGGGATAAAGGAATAGTAGAAGATATTCTAAACAAATGGACCTAAGAAGCAATCAGAGGAAGTCCTTTTAATATGTAACAAAACAGACTTCAAACCCAGTCAAATCAAAAGACATATGGGAGTATATTACATACTCATCAAAAGAAAAATTCCATCAACAGGCATTCCAATTCTTTCTTTCTTTCTTTCTTTCTTTCTTTCTTTCTTTCTTTCTTTCTTTCTTTCTTTCTTTCTTTCTTTCTTTCTT
>NW_026596433.1:8976862-9026915 GCF_907164565.1 Psammomys obesus | reverse complement strand
CTTTCTTTCTTTCTTTCTTTCTTTCTTTCTTTCTTTCTTTCTTTCTTCTTTCTTTCTTTCTTCACTTTGTATCCCCACTGTAGACCCTCCCTCTTCTCTTCCCTTTCCCATTCACTCTTCCTCTTCTCTCCCTATGCTTTTTCACTAGTCCCCTGATAGGGGAGGACCTCCTCCCCTTCCATCTGATCCTAGCCTATCAGGTCTCATCAAGGCTGGCTGCATCATCTTCCTGTATGGCTTGGCAAGGCTTCATGTCCTAGGGGGAGGTGTTCAAAGAACTGGCCACTGAGATCATGTCAGAGACAACCCATGTCACCCTTACTAGGGAACCCACTTGAAGACTGAGCAGCTTCAGACAAACCAAGTAACCCAATTAAAATACGGGTACAGAGATAAACAGATAATTCTCAAAAGAGGAATATCAAATGGCATAGAAACACTTACAGAAATGCTCAAGGTCTTTAGTTACTCATAAAATGCAAATCAAAATGACCCTGAGATTCTACCTCACACCCATCATAATGACTAAGATCAAAAACTCAGGGGATAACACATGCTGGAGAGGTTGTGAAGAAAGGGGGACTTTCCTGTATTGCTGGTGGGAATGTAACTTTGTACAAACAGTTTGGAAATCAATCTGGTGTTTTCTCAGAAAATTAGGAATAGTACTCCCTCAGGATCTAGCTGTACCATTCCTAGGCACATACCCAAAAGATGCCCTATCATTCAATAAGGACATCTGCTCAACTATATTCATGTCTTTGCAATTCTTAACTTCTATTCCCCAAATTAAATGTACCTACGTGTATAAAAGAAACAGGGACTTGGGGAGGGGCATGCTTGCAGAAAGGGGGAGAGGGTGGAACCGGGAGGAGAGGGGGGAGGGGTTTATGGGGGGATATAAAATGAATAAAGTGTAATTAATAAAAGTTAAAAAAAATTTAATGAAAAAAAAGAAATAATACTACAGCTTAAATTGTTATGCCTGGTTCGCGAACCCCAAAAGACCAGGACTAAATAGACTCGGCTGTAAATACATGAGGGTTTTTTTTGTTTTTGTTTTTGTTTTTGTTTTGTTTTGTTTTTTAATTGTATATACATTTGAACACTGGATGCAAACCTCCTGTGGAAACAGAAGAGGAATGTGGCCCTGAGGTCTAGGGGTTCAGAGTTTTTAAGGGAAAAAAAATGCAATCAATAACTTACATGTTTTGGTATTACATGATTGGATAAAGGAAATTGACTTTTGAAATGATTGTTCCACTATATGCACCAAGATTACAGTTCCTGGCCTGCTCATATGGGCTGGTTTCCTAGCAACTGTATAATTAGAGGGCAGGGAAATAATTCAGTAAGAATTCTTCCCCTCAGTGCATTACTGGACAAGTCTCCACCCAGCTAGCCTTAGGTCAGGCCTTAAACTTTAATAATAGCTGCTGATTTTTAATCTTTTGGTCTCTCAAAATCATCTATTGACCATCACACACTGAGAGTGGATGACTTAAGTATCCCACTCTCTCCAGTAGACACATTATCCAGATATAAGCTAACGTGAGAAATACTGAAGCTAAGTGACATCATAAACTTAATGAATCTAGCATTTACAGAACATTTCACAAAAATTCAGAAGAATATACCTTCTTCTTAGCGGCTCATGGTAATTTCTTCTATCTTAATCGCAAACAAATATTCATGTATCCCATACTTGGGATTACAACAACAACAAAACATATTTACATAATGTAAGCAAAACTTCCACTATACTTTCCAAATCATTCCTCAAAACAAAAACAGAAGGAATATTGTACAGTTCATTTTATGATTCCACAGTTACCTGATATGCAAACCACATAAAGACCTAAGAACAATATTACAGATAGATTTTTCTTATGAACAATAATGCAAGGATCCTCAATAAAATTCTTGCAAACTGAATCCAAGAACACATCAAAAAGATCATCTGCCTTGATTGAGTAAGCTTCATTTTAGAGATGCAAGGATGGTTCAACATATATAAGTATATAAATATAATGTACCATATAAATTAACTGAAAGACAGCAGCACATGATCATCTCACTAGATGCAGAAAAGCCCTTTGATAAAATTCAACAGTTCTTAGTGATAAAAGTCCTGGAAAGATTAGGGATATAAGAGACTAACCTCAACATAATAAAGGCAATTGACAGAATGTCTGCACAGGGTAGGGTGTAGAGCTGAAAGGAGAAGTGGGCACATACCCCCATCTCTAACCCAAAAGTTCTTTCCAATTGATAACAACTTGCACACGAAAGTTTAGTTTTTTCCAAGGTAGTGTCATCAAATCATCAAGTCATCAAGTCAGAGCTTTCTGTTGTTGATTTAATTTTTATATAATTTTTAATTCTTATTTTATTTCTGCTCTTTTTTCTCCATTTTACCCTAAAAGTCCTTTGCATGTATATTGTGGCTTCCAGTTTAGTGTTTTTATGGGATTCATGATTGTGCAAAGTGTCCTTCTTTGTTTCTTGTGACGTCTCTTGGACTCTTCTTCTGTTTGTTTCATTTGTCCAATTCCAATGTTTGTTTTTGTTTCATCTTACTATATTTTAATTTATTTTTATCATCTCTTAGAAACCTGTTTGTTTTCTGAGAGACAGAAAGGAGGTAGATTCACAAGGGAGGGGAAGAGGAGAGGAACTGGAAAGAGAAAAGGAAAGTTATACCTTCATGAGGATATATTATGTGAGAAAAAATTGATTTTCAATAAAAAGAGACAAAGAAAAAAATTCATATAGTTAAGTGATTAATAAATATGGAGGTCATTCTCAAAGAGTGATGATATATACAGTGTTGTTTGTTTAGTGGTTATCTTGAAATGTTATCTAACAGGATTCATCTTTGTTCTAGTATAACTCTCTTTTCTCCTAGGGACAGATGGTATATTGATTTCTGGTGAAAGTATAGCTAGCATGGCAAAAAACAATAAAAAAAAATAGAGCACATTTTCAGAAGACATATGTTCATAGCAAAGTTAACTCATGAAAACAAACTGAAAATAATGACTGAATTCTCTTGGTAGCTTTAGGGAAAGAAGATAATGGCAATGGCAAAGTTTTGCTTGTCAACTCAGTTTTTGTTTGTTTGTTTGTTTAAATTATCTTGAAGGAAAAAGATTCAAATGACTTGGTTTTGTTTTGTGGTGTGTGCATGTGTTTCTTTTGTATTTCAATTCTATGATGATTTGTAGTGTATGCTTTCAGTTTAAGAATAAAGTACCCTTTAGAGAATTTCCAATCTTGCTGAGGTAAAGTAAGAAAAATTTGAGTTTACATACACATATTTCTTAAAATATAGCTCTCATGAAAATAATAAACTGTAGCCACTATGGAAAACAATGTATACATTTCTCAAAAATAAATAGATCAACCATATGATGCAGTTATACTACTCTTGGGTACATTGTGGAAAGAAATGAAGTTGTTCATATACGGAATATGGACTTTAATGCCCATGTGTTTTCATTTCTTTTCCTATTGCTATGATAAAAAGATCTAACAAATGCAACTGGGAGGAGAAAAAAATATGTTGGCTTTTAGTCCTAGGTTATAGTCAGCCATGGCAGTGAACACACAGAAGTGGGAAGATGAAATAACTGGTTATGCTGCATCTGCAGTTGAGAAGTAAAGAAAAGCATGAGAAACAGCCCCTGCCTCCTCTCTTAGGAGTCCCACAAAAACACCATGCTAGACAACTATAATATATATCCAGAGGACCTAGGTTAGACCCACACAGGTTCTCTGATTGTCACTTTAGTCTCTGTGAACACCTATGAATCTAGGTTTGTTGATTCTTTGGGTTTTCTTGTGATGTCCTTGACCCCTCTGGCTCCTGCAATCCTCTCCTCTCTCTTGTTCTGCAGTATTCAATGAGTTCTGCCTAATGATTGGCTGTGGGTCTCCAAATCTGTTCTCATCAGTTTCAGGGAGAAGCCTGTCTGATGATAATCTTAGGTTTCATGTCCTTGTCCAGCCTTAATATGAGAAGCGGTGCTTAGTCTTATTGCAACTTGATATGCCGTATTTGTTTGATATCTTTGGAAGGCCTGCCTCTTTCTAAAGGGAAAAGAAGGATGAGTAAATGGGGAGGGGATGGGACAGAGAAGACTGGGAGGAGAGAAACTGTGGTCTGGATATAATATATGAGAGAATAACAGTAATAATAATAAAAGAAATAAAGAAAGATGAAACCTTGTGCTCAGTTTACTTTCTGTTTTGTCCAGTCCTGGATCCTCACCAATGGCAGGGTACTATGCCACCTACTTTTTGGATGACTCTTCCCACCTCAATTAATTGAATCAACAGAATCCCTCACAGGCATGCCTAGAGGCTAAATCCCTCACAAGTGAGGCTGGAGGATTTTCTCTTAAGTGACAATAAACATTCCACCTTTTGTCAACTTAAACATCATTTCATCATAAGCTGGTCCCCATAGGCGTATGGAAATCTTATAGCGCACAAATACATACAGTCGAATATCAGAAGTCCTTACAGCCTTTAATATAGTCAATGTTATTTAAAAGTACAAATTTCATCTGATTAAAAAAAATGTTACTTTTTAACTGTGAGCTTCAGAAAGTGAAACTTAAATTATATGCTTCCATCATATGGAGGCACATTGTAAACACTCTTATTTCAAAATGGAAGAACTGACAGATACCCAATAATGATGCATGATCAGATTTCAGCAGAGAAAACATGAGACCCTCAGCGCCATGCCCAGGATCTGGAGGTCATGATACAGTCATTTAGACATCAAGAAGATTGAATAGTACTGCTATTCCAGCTCTGCTACCTGTAGCCTAGTTATCTCTCTCTTTGGCTAGCTCCTGTGTATGCCTATAGACCATGCCCCATGGTCATCATATCTCCAACATCCTGGAGCTTCCTATCACCTTAGCCTTGTTGGTTTCAGAAAATGAGCATTTAGGTTCTCCTTGTAGAGACTCTAGGCTTGCCACCCATCTCCGTGTCTCAGCTGTTCTCTGTAACTTTGGAGCAAGACTTAACAAATCCCTCATTCTTGTTATGTTTCATGCTTCCAAACCCAGTAATATGTGGATGGCACTGCTGAACTATGCTCCAGCTTGGAATGAAACCTAGTCTGTGGGTTCACCTACATTAAAGCAGCTTCATTGCCAACTCTAGCAAGACACTTCTCTAAGCAGCTATTTCTGAGGTACAGGACAAGCTTTC
Organism: Psammomys obesus; assembly: GCF_907164565.1. Lineage (NCBI taxonomy): Eukaryota > Metazoa > Chordata > Mammalia > Rodentia > Muridae > Psammomys > Psammomys obesus. The sequence continues at coordinate 9,021,683 of NW_026596433.1, read as the reverse complement.
AGAGCTGGCTTCTGTTGAAGATTGGGCTCCCTCTCTTCAAAGGTGCTTGTAGTCCCAAAAGTCAGAGATTCTGATGAGTGAGCTTTGCTCTTAGGACATCTCTCTGTCCCTAGTACAGTGCTGAGGCTTTTCTTTGGGTAGTGGTGATATCTACAATAAGCACCAGACTGAATTATGATCTGCCTTAAAATTCTTTCTGCCAAACAAATCAGTCTATGGTGCTTAAATACAGTCTACTTTATTCAAGTTCTCAGAATGAAGGCAGATTTTTAGCCCACATATTTTATGAACAAACCCTAACTTGGTTCCTGATAGAATTCCTATTAACCCTATGGAACCTCATGATAAATGTCCCCACTGTCCACAATTTTCTCAGCATTCTATTGTAATCACCACAAGCATGGCTCCTTAAGCTCTGCTTCCATCATGAAGCAGTTCTCTGGACCAAAGTAACAAATTCTTCAATAGTCCAGCTACAGAACAGTTCGGTTAGGTTTATCATAGCCATGTCCTCCTTCTTAGTATTAAATTTCAGTTTTACTTTCTTTACTGTTGTTGTGATAAAATGCCCTCACCAAAGTTGTCCAACAGATTCCCAAAACATTATAGACATGCTAATGGGGGTAGGGGATGGGGATATGGAGGAAAAGGTGGAGTGGGGTGGAAGACAGCTACTAAGCCGCAATCCTAGACAAAGAATTACAGGTAACTAAAGAATGTTTAAAGTTGGAGAAATAGTATTCCCCAAAGGAGTATTCCCCAAAGCACACTAATTGGTTATCCAATATAAATTGTTTATCCCTGAAAAAGTATATATGCAGATAAGATTATACAGACCGAGAAAGTTGTATCATGTATTTAGCAGTACGCACAGGTATACAAACACAGAAATACATAAAGACACACACACACACACACACACACACACACACAAATACAGTTGAAAAGAGGCCATGAATTTGAAAGAGAGACAAAAGTGTTTTGTAGCTCACAGAGATCTGTAAAAGAGAGAAGATCAGGGATTTTCTGTGAGATTGTGACTCCTAGCAGCAACAGAAGCTATGTCCGTAAAGTCTCACCAACATGACCACCCAAATGTGAGATTAGAAAGGAGGATTCCAATGAAGATGTCAAACTGCAAGGAGGAAAGTCCATGAGGGCTACACAAACAACCACAGGCAACTGAGTAAAGCTGGGAGCAGGAGAGAGGTGGACCTTCCTCGGGAAAAGCACAGCAGTTGGTTGCTCCCTGGCAAATGGTCAGCCCTGAAGAAGACACACACACACACACACACACACACACACACACACACACACACACACAAGCGAGTAGCATTTTATGAACTCAACATTTTATATTTAGGAATATATATGCAGAAAAATACATATATGCATGTAAATTTGAAGGAGACTGGGAAGGGGTATAGAAGAGGTTACAGGGAAGAAAGAGAAGGGAGAAATGTTGAGATAAAAATATGTCCTCAAAAATAAACAAGAGAGAGAAAGAGAGACAGAGAGAATTAGAGGGACTCCAAGGAAAGCTTTAGTTTCTTGCAACATGTGTAATAGTGTAATAGTGACAGTTATCAATAATTTCTTTCAGGATTTGAAAATATTTTATGTTTGGAGCAAGGTTTTATAGAAATTTCCATTTTGATCAATGTTAGCATTTATAAATGCCACTGGAGCTAAGTGGTTGGTTTTTTGTTGTTGTTGTTTTGTTTGTCATCGAGTCAGCAAATTTTGTCCTATGAAGAAGCAATTCTCATATCTGTGTACCTCTCTAGCTAACTAAACTTAACCTTTCTTCTGATTAATGCTTTTGATCTTTAGAAATGATAATATATTGTGCAACTAAATCATGTTGGCCTGGGAATCAATAAATGTCTTTAAATTTAATTGTGCATATCTCTCCTTTTAATGTTAGGATCAAATTACATTATTTTTCACTTAAAAAGTAACTCTAGTCTTTTACCATGCTTCTCAGAATCTAATCCATGACCAACTAATAAGCAAGAATATATTTTATATATTCCAGGTTCACCTCTTTGTTGAAATTTTCTTTACAGTCACTGCTTATACAGTAATGTCTTAACTAATTCTGCCATTTACCCCAATTCTTTAAAAGTCATCCATTCAAATATATTTATTGATATACTTGTGAAACATATTCTGACAGTCAACCATGTATCAAAATTGGCTTATTTATTCTGAAAACTGAGAAAATGTATGCCTACATAGAAATATCACTTTAAAAACAAACATGTAGTTATTTAATATGCTAGATGGCACTGTGCCTTTCAAGCAAAAATTGAGGAAGATAAGTAGGATGTGAAGAAACAGTGTAGGGGTGGTATTATTTTGCGTGAATGATAAATAAGCGGATTCAGTGATAAGATTTATAGTTGAGAGAGACCAGAAAGAAATGAAAGTAAGACATGTTTATATATGTTTATAGGTGGCATAATTTTCTACTCAGTGAATCTGATGGCCCCTATGAAGATTGCCTGGCATAGCTACATTATTATAAACAAAAGTAGTATGGTTTTGATCTTTGTTGGAGATCTTTGTTGAAAGCGATCATTATAAGGCTAAATCTGAGACATAATAAATGCATGTAGCACTGAGGACAACAAAGAAGACATTTTCTATTAACTCTACTTTCTATTCATTATTGTATAAGACAAATAACTAATAATACAATTGTTGACATAGGAGTCATGGTTATTTAATGTACCAATAGGAATCCATTACTGAAATGGAGGACTTATATGTTTAAATTTCCTAAAATGCCTCTTAGTCTCAGTACACTGTCCTTCAAACCACAGTTTGCTTTAAGAAATGGTGACCCACGTTCGGCTCTGTGCTTTAAAGAGCAGACATGTACCTATTCAGTACTTAGAGACTGGGAGTAGAATGGGCTCTTCTATTATCAGTTCTTGTGGCCAGTTTTGGACTGTGCTGGTTGTTATATGGCTTTAAGTACAGCCAGTTTAGAAGTCATAGTTTTGCAGTGGGCAAGGTGGTGCATGGCCACATGTAGCATATTTCATTTAGAAGGCTGAGGAAGGAGAAGTACATGCTGGAGGTCTGCCCATGATGCCTGTGGCAACTGCTCTCAAGCAACAGTGTTGTATTTTGTGGGGTAGCACGTTAGTTGAATGCACATCACATTACAGCAAAGACTGCTACTGCCAATTATGTAGACTTCTTATTTTAGAAGGTTAACAAGCAAGAAGAGAAAATGCCATATTGAATTAATTATCATTGGCATATACAGGTGTTTATTTTATTTTTTTTAGCCTAAGGCATTTAAATGGAAGTATTAATTATAAAACATTTAAAGGAAAAGTACTTTTGGGTGTTTGATTAACAAACATCATTTATATTGACATGTACTTCCTCCCCCTGGACTAGAAGAATTAAGGAAAACTTTGAATAGAGCATAAAAGGATCTATGGGTACAATGGGTACCCTGTACCAAACTCAGTGTAGGTGCTGATCCAAATCACTAAACTCTGATTTTCTGTTCAGTGTTTCTGATGAACTCAGAAAATATTTAGGAGTGGAAAACTAGTAGTGTAAATATTAAAGAACAACAAGAAGAAACATGCTAAGAATATTAAGCAATGAAAGAGAGGACGAGATTTTCCTGTATTCCTCATTATACAGAAAGGAAAACAGCCATTCATTGTCTTTAGTGAATCTATCACTAGCTCAGTTACAAACACTGTTTGCCTTCCACACTTCCTTAACTTACTTCCCTTTTGTTGTCCTGAGATGGTAGCTAGCAATAAAAAAATATCACTTTTTATTTATTTATTTATTTTTCACAGATTCTGTTTCCTAGGGAACCCATGGCGAGATTGTTCAAGCACTGGAACAGCTCATGCAAAAATACTGCACCAGTAAAATGTTTGAGCAACAGCATCAGTCTGAGATGGCTGAATTCTAATTAATAAGCAAGGATTGTTTTGAACTCAGTGGAGAGTTAATCATAAACTTGATTATATGTGGTCTATTTGGTGTATATAAAGTCTTTGTGCTATTTTGTTTTGTTTTGGTGCTAAGGATAAAACCAGTAACTGTGTATATACTATGCTACTGAGGTGAGATCCTAGCCTTTTTGTACCCAAGAAAGAACCAGAAAGATACTAGAAGATTTGGAGATAAAGGGAGATTTTCTTATCTTCTATGAAAATCTGCCTTTCCTCCCCTCCCCTCTCCTCCTCCTCCCGTCTACTTCCCTCCTCTCCACTCCCCTTGCCTCCTCTCCCCTTTCCTCACCTCCTCTCTCCTCTCCTCCTTGTCTTCTTAGTTTTGTGCATGGTGATAAATATGGATCTCTTTGCATTTTGCTACATGTAGACTTCCAGTTAGACCAGCACCATTTGTTGAAGATGCTATCTTTTTTCCATTGTATGGTTTTGGCATCTTTGTCAAAGGCATCTTTATCAGGTGTCCATAACTGTGTCGGTTTCTTTCTGGGTCTTCTATTCAATTCCACTGATCCACCATTCTGTTTCTATGCCAGTACCATGCAGGTTTTATTACTGTTGCTCTATAGTACAGCTTGAGATCAGGGATGGAGATACCTCCAGAAGATCTTTTATTGTAGACGATTATTTTAGCAATGCTGGGTTTCTTGTTATTCCATATGAAGTTGAGAATTTTTTTATTCAAGGTCGGTAAAGAATTGTGTTGGCAATTTGATGAGAATTGCATTGAATCTGTAGATTGCTTTTGGTAATATGGCCGTTTTTACTAGGTTAATCCTGCCAAGCCATGAGCATGGGAGATATTTCCATATTATGATATCTTCTTGAAATTCTTTCTTCAGAGACTTGAATTTTTTTTTTTTTCATACAAGTCTTTGACTTGCTTGGTTAGGGTCACATCAAGGTACTTTATGTCCTTTGTGGCTATCGTGAAGGGTGTTGTTTCCCTAATTTCTTTCTCAGCCCTTTTGTCTTTTGTATACAGGAGTGCTACTGATTTTTTTTTTTTTGAGTAAATTTTGTATCCAGCCACTTTGTTGAAGAGATATGGAGAGAGTTGACATCCTTGCCTTGTCCCTGATTTCAGTAGGATTGCTTTAAGTTTCTCTCTGTTTAGTTTGATGTTGGCTATAGGCTTGCTGTATATTGTCTTTGCTATGTTTTGGTATGTGCCTTGTATCCCTGATCTCTCCAATACTTTAAACATGAATGGATGTTGGATTTTGTCAAATGCTTTTTCAGCATCTAAGGGGATTATCATTTGTTTTTTTTTTCTTTATGTTTCTTAATATGGTAGATCACATTGATGGATTTCCATATATTGAACCACTCCTGCATACCTGGGATGAAGCCTACTTGGTCATAGTGAATGATATCTTTGATGTGTTTTTGTATTCGGTTTGCAAGTTTTTTGTTGAGTATTTTTGCATCAATGTTCATAAGGGAGATTGGTATTAAATTCTCTTTCTTTGTTGGGTCTTTGTGAGGCCACTAGGGCAATTCAACCAGTCTTGATAAGACCTCATAAGCTAGTGTCAGATGGAAGGGGAGGAGGACCACCCCTATCAAAGGACTTGGAGAAGGACATGGAAAGAAGTGAGGGAGGGAAGGTGGGACTAGGAAGGAACAAGGGAGAAGGCTACAGCTGGGATACAAAATGAATAATTTGTAATTAATATAAATAATAAACTTTTAATTAAAAAACAAAAAAATTAAATTTTCTATATATTAACACTCTTCACTCTCTCTAAAGATACCAGTGAGATATAAGGAAAAGTGTAGGTGACTATAGAAAATTAACAGGAGACAAGAAAATGAGCGAGCTGAAGAGAAATATTATCTAATTCCTTTTGAGATTTATATAACTCTTTGATATAATCTGTACTGGTTTCTGAGGTCATAAAACAAGAATTGCAGTTTTAATAATACTTTGCAAAAGAAGGCTTCAAGTAGCAGTGTTATTTACTTACAATTGTTATCTGCACTTACTATTAGTTCAGTGAAAGTTCCTCTTCAATGGAAGACTCTTGCATCAGCAAGAGGTGGAATGGAAACAGTGGAGCTAAAACACAGAGTAAACCGTGGCTTTCCCTAACTCACACTAAACACAAGCCACAACAGTACCCACCCTACATGGAGCATCAGATGGGTTTTTTTGTTTTGGTTTGGTTTTTGTTTGTTTGTTTGTTTGTCTGTTTTTTGGCTTTTTTTGTTGTTGTTGTTAGTTTGTTTTTGCAGTGTATTTTCTAAAAAGTTCAATGCACAAATGCTTAGGGCTTTAGGAAAGAGGGACTTCTGACATTACAAATCACTAGAATTCTCAGTCTTCTTCTACACATAATGGCCAGAATTCAGTGAAAGAAAATGATGTAACACCCACAGAATCAACTATAACTCCAGTCCCAGGGAATTTGCTACCCTCTTCTGGGCCCTGCAGGCACTACGTGCACACAAATGATGCATAGGCATGCATGCAGGTAAAACACACATACACATTAAATTAAAATTATATATATGACATTGATGTAACATGTGTGCCAGTAATTAATTTTAAAGGACACAGGGTATTTCTGAGGATCTTAACCTACTTGATACAAAGAAATGCCCCATCTACACTCTTTCTCCATCTGTCTATCTCTCTGTCTCTCTGTCTCTCTCTCTCTCATTTGTTTTGAAACATAATAAAATTTGTAAATAGGCTGTAAAGCTTTTCAACAGCTTGCCTGTGTTAGCACTACAATGACAACTGGCTTTTTGTGCTTCAAGGCTGTTTTGAATCACTCTGGATGTTAAGTGGTGAAACCAGTAACTCAAAAGTCTATGCTTTTTGTCAGACTTCCTGTTACAATCCTCTTTCAGTTACCACAAATCACTGTCATTTAACCATTCTATAAATATTTGCCTAATGCCTGCATTATTTAATGGGCACATCACCAAAGGAGAAGCATAAAACTGAGAGACAGTAGATGCAGAACCTTTCATACAAAGCCAGGCATGGATAATTAATACTTGTAACCCCAATACTCAGGAGCGCTCAGGCAGGAGGATCACATGTTTGAGATGATCCTGGGCTACATAGAAATATCCCAGTTAAAAAATAATAGTAAGCCACTGACTCATCAGCTAATCATAAGGGGAAGCCATTTCTTGTCAGAAGCATGAGTGATGCCAAATGTTTTCCAAGGTGGGCTGGAGAAGAGGGCATAGGCTACAGTCAATCCAGCAGTCCTGTGGGGGAAAGGACTGAGAAGAAGTGGCTGCAAGTGCAAAGGACCACTAATACCCTGTAGGTAGAACAATCTCTTATTCAGGAGCCTGACTCCCTGGCTTTACTAATAAAAATGTTTATCAATATGGTACCACGAACCTTATTGGAAGTCACTAATGACCAGTGGCAAACATTCATCTCTAGAAGACAGGTGCTACTATTAACCATATTTAGAGTGCTATCATGGTAGCAACTGCTTACCATCAGTAAAAAGCAGAGCAATTTCAGAGGGTCACATCCTTATTTCCCTCATTACTTCCCAAAGGTCTACCTTTGTGGGGCCAGGAAAGCCATGCCATCAGGGAAGCCATCTGGGTCAATAGTCAGGTTGTAATGTGTCTACACCCCAAAAATCTTTTCCTGAGACCATCAGGAGTAAGACTACTTTCTCTGTTCTCTGGGCCTGCATATCCATGCACACATACTATTTATGATCTCCCACCTCTGCCACCTTTGATGTAGTCACATGGCCAGGTTTCAGGTTAAACTTCCTCTCTCCTTATAAAGATGTGGCCAGATAGCACCTGGAATTCCTCTTCATACAGATGAAGCATTCTTAGCACCTTGGCCCCAGCCAATGATATATACTCACCTTCAAATCCCCTACCCACACCCCGAGGTTTACATGTCCCTCATTCACCTCTTGTAAAGAGATCTGTTTCACCAAAAACTATCTCCAGAGAAGGCTGTTTCTCCTGCCTAATACACACCAGGATTCTGCCTAACCCACCTACCCAGCTAAGTTTCATTCCTTCCAGTCCAGCCCTATGTTCAACAGTGCCTGCATACCTCAAGCGCAGAAGACATCCAGGGTAACACATCTTCATTTTTCTTCAGAATTATTTGTTCTTTACACAAAAACAGAATACAAGAGGCAAAAATATAGATACCCCTAATATAAATTAAAATTTTAATACAATTTTTCTGCTTTTATAACCACAAGAAATAATTTCAAGGCATTGCATTAAATCAAAAGATAATGCAGTACAAACTAGGTATATACCCTGGAATAGACAATTAATTGGACTATCAGGGTATATTACTTGGTACAGTGCTTATGAAAGGCTAGTTTTGTGTTTTAGCTTCACACCTATCCTACTTTGCTGGGTTCTCATAGGCCAGAGACTTATGGACATGGGTGTCCTCCAACACAGGCATCTCTGCCTGCTGTTATGTGATCAAGGAGCTCTTGGATTCAACAAAAGAGGGCTTTTGTTGGGTGGAGGTACTTCCTCTGTTCACCCCAGGCATGCCTGCAGATGTACGAAGGTGACAATTCTGAGAACTTGCTCTTCTAAGAGATGCATGAAAATTTCTCCACTTCATACACCCAATAAGCACTTCATTTTATTACAAAGACACTTGTACAATCTTGTTCATTGCTGCTGTATTTATAGTAGGCAGAAACTGGAAACAACCAAGGTGTCTGCCAATAGATGGATACGTAATAAAAATGTGGTACATTTACACAATGGAAAATTACTCAACTACAGAAAAATGAAATTATGAAACTAACAAGTAAATTGATGGAACTGGAAGGGAAAAACATTCTAAATAAAGTTAAGTAAATGAGTAATAATGAGTAAAAAGACAAATGAGTAATAATGAGATAAAATAAAGTAAGATAAAAACAAACAAATTGAAATCTGACAAAACAACCAAAGGTGGAAAAGAGCCAAAGAAAAAGCCCAAGAAAGGCATATTGACACATTAATAACACCAAACCTGAAGTCATAATATACGTACAATAAAGCTGGAATGTAGGGGTGAAAAACACACCTTGTGTAAGTATATACCATGTGTGACTTTCTGCTTCTAGGTTACCTCACCCAAGATGATCATTTCAAGTTCCCGCCATTAGCCTGCAAATTTCATGATTCCCTTGTTTTTAATTGCTGAATACTATTCCATTGTTTAAATGTACCACAATTTCTGTATCTATTCCTCTGTTCAGGGACATAAAGGTTGTATCCAGATTCTGACTATTATGAAGAGAGCTGCTATGAACATGGTTGAGCAAAATTCTTGTACAGTTGGGCATATTTCAGCTATGTACCTAGGAGTAGTATAGCTGAATCTTGAGGTAGCACTATTCCTAATATTCTGAGAAAGCACTAGATTGGTTTCCAAAGTGGTTGTTCAAGTTTATATTCCCACCACCAAAGGAGGAGGGTTCCTCTTTCTCCACATCCTCTCCAGCAAGTGTTACCAATTAAATTTTTGATCTTAGCCATTCTGATGGGTGTAAGGTGTAATCTCAGTGTCTTTTTGATTTACATCTCCCTGATGATTAAGAACACTGAACATTTAAATGTTTCTCTGGCATTTGATATTCCTTTATTGAGAATTCTCTGTTTAGCTCTGTACCCCATTTTTTAATTGGATTACTTGGTTTATTGCTGTTTAACTTCTTGAGTTCTCAATGTATTTTAAATATTAGCCCTCTATCAGATATAGGATTAGTGAAAATTGTTTCCCAATGGTATGTACTCACTCATAAGTCATTATTAGATATATAATATTGAATAAACATGATAAATTCAAAAGTCCTAAAGAAGCTAAACAACAAGAAAGACCCTAGGAATGATGCTCAATCCTCATTCAGCAGGGCACATGTGATAGACATCAGAAACAGGAGAAGACAGGGAACAGGACAGGTGCCTACCTCAAAGGTCCTCTGAAAGACTCTACTGATCAAGGTACTGAAGTAGAGGCTGAGACTCATAGCCAAAGTTTGGGCAGAGTGCATAGAATTTTATGAAAGAAGGAGAAGATAAAAAGAACAGGAGGGTACAGGAGTTCCAAAAGAAGACCAACAGTGCCAAAAAAACCCTGGGCCCAGCGAGCCCTGCAGAGACTGATATCCCAAACAAGGACCATGCATGGAGAGGACCTAAAACCCCTGCTCAGATGTAACTCAGTCTCCAAGTGGGCCCCCTACTAAGGAGAGCAGGGGCTTTCTCTGGTATGAGCTCAGTAGCTGGTTCTCTAATCATCTCCATGGGAGGGAGGGGGTTACAGCCTTGTCAGGCCACAGAAGAAAACAATGCAGCCAGTCTCATGAGACCTGATAGGCTAGGGTCAGAGTAAAGGCTAGGACCTCCCTTATAAGTGGAGTAGGGGAGGGGCATAGTGAGTAAAGAGGGTGGGTGGGCAGGATTGGGAGGAGATGAGGGAGGGGGCCACAGGCAGAATACAAAGTGAATAAACTGTAATAAATAATAAATATATAAATTTTAAAAATTAACAAAAAAAAAACAACCAACCTTGATTTACTATTATTAGACAAATATTTTCCCAAAATGCCATTGAATTACTTTTGTGTTGGCCATTTACTTCTGGGCATGGAGCCTCCTCCTAAAAGTGGGTTATTTCCCCAGTGAGACTCTCTTGCAGAAAACATTTTTCACTTTCAAGTGGCTATCAATGAAAGATCACTCCTGCACTGGCTGTCTACTTCTCCTTTCAGATCTAAGACACCATCTGGTGCAAACCGGGCCATGCTCCTACAGCCTCTGTGAGATCATGTGTGCACCAGCCCTGCTGGGTCTAGAAGGCCTTAATTCCTGCTGTCTTCCATTCCCTCTGGCTTTTACACTCTTTCTGCCTCCTCTTCCTGAGAATTCCCTGAGCCCTGAGGGGAGACACCTAATGGAGACATACTACTGGTGATGCATATGCCACAATCCCTCAATCTGAAGAATGTATGGCTGTGAGTCTCTATAGTTATTCAAATCTGCTGCATATAGAAGCTTCTCAGATGATGGTTGAGAAAGACATGGATCTATGAGTAGAGCAGAATGCCTTGGAGTCATTTTATTGCTACGTTCCTTTAGCAGAACAGCAGCATTTGGTTCCCTGGCATATCTGTCTACACTTCTCTGTCACCATAGCAGAGCTGGCTGTGGGCTCCATCTCAAGGAAGGCATCTTAGGTCACATGTTGGCTGGTTTCTCCCACAAGCTTTGTGACATTGTCCAGTATAGTTTGCAGGCAGGACACCATTGTAGACTGAAAGGTCTATGCTCACCTTTATCCTTTGTTTGCATGCAGAGTACCTTCCAGTTCCATAGTGGATGACAGTTCTAGGTAGCTTTGACTACTCCAAGTTCAATGAGTTGTGTACCTGTTGTCTTCAGCAATACTGTCTTACTGTTAGTTTGTGGAAAGCCATCTGTAACCTTTGCAACAGCCTGGGGTGTTTGGGAGTTCCCATGTGACTCCCATGGTCAATAACTCAATTAGAAATATCCCTTTCATACTACAGTAGCTCCATTTGGTGATGTCCAGTTCAGACTCTCTATGTTGCATGCAGACTTCATGTAGGTTGCCTTCACATCTGTTACATATTACATAGGATATTTCTACTGTATTCAGTTTTCATAAGACCCCTCAAATGGCCCATGCTTTTAGTTATCCTCCCCCTTATTCTCTCTCTTGCCTTCCTCTTCCTTCCCACTCCCTACCTGACCTTCCAATTTCAGTGCATCCTTCCCACTGATCAGTCTATTCTATTTCCCCCTCCTAGGGAGATCCATTCCTTTTGCTCTCTATCTAACCTCTGTAGTTATATTAATTGTAGCTCTCTCTCTCTCTCTCTCTCTCTCTCTCTCTGTGTGTGTGTGTGTGTGTGTGTGTGTCTATCTCTCTGTCTCTCCATGGTTTTTTTAAAGACAAGATTTCTCTTTGTAGTTTTGGCTGTTTTGGGCTGTTTGTATACCAGATTGGCCTTGAACTCACTCCTTGTCTCTGCCTCCCTGAGTTCTGGTATTAAAGGCATTCACCACCACCTGCAGAATAGTAGCTTTCTTATTAATGACTGAATGGCTAACATCCACATATAAATGAATACAAAATCTGTTAGTCTGTTATTCAACTTATCTGTCTGTTTGTGTTTGTTTGTTTGTTTGTTAACCAAAGACAGGAAGGGTGAGGTGAGGAGAAACTGGGAATACTAGGGAGAGGAGAAACCATAATCAGAATATATTACATAAAAATAGAAAGGGGAACCCTCCTACACTGCTGGTGGGAACATAAACTTGTACAACCACTCTAGAAAGCAATCTGGCACATTCCCAGACAAGTAGGAATAGCGCTTCTTCAAGATCCAGCTATACTTCTTCTAGGAATATACCCAAAAGAGTCTCAAGTACACAATAAGGACATTTGCTCAGCCGTGTTTGTAGCAGCCTTATTTATAATAGCCAGAAGCTGGAAACAACCCAGATGCCCCTCAACTGAAGAATGGATGCAGAAACTGTGGTACATCTATACAATGGAGTATTACTCAGCAATGAAAAATAAGGAAATCATGAAATTTGCAGGTAAATGGTGGGACCTGGAAAGGATCATCCTGAGTGAGTTGTCCCATAAGCAAAAAGACACACACAGTATATACTCACTCATATAAACATACAACATAGAATAAACCCATTAAAATCTGTACATCTAAACATACTAAGCAAAAGAGTGAACTCTTAACTCAAGAGTGGCTTCTTGGGAAGCTACGCATTTTAGCTAAAGTTATCATGTCTGGAGTGGTATGCTCTGAGCTGTATGTGAGAATGTTGTCAAGATATCTTCAAAATATATCTGTCCAAGTTATGAGAGAGGATTATTTTCTGCTCCCTCTAATCGTTTTACCCTCTGTGACACAAGCTTTGTTTGAAACTTGTCAGATTTCAACCCAAATATCTAAGAGCTCTCAGATTTTTCAGCAAATTGTTATTGTTTACAACATATATTGTGGGGTTTTTTTTAACCAATTTCTCATTATTTTAACACTGATTCTATTAGAAAGGAATTTGGGATTATGGTTGGAATGAGGGAGGGGGCTATAGCTGGGCTACAAAGTGAATAAACTAATTATTTTAAAAAATTAAAATATTTTAAAATGTTATTCATACAAGCAAAAAATAAGAGTTCAAAACTTAGCGGAGGGGAACCTTGATGTTACCAAAGTTGTCAATGAGAGAAGGGAGAGCATCAGGAGATTAAAATGGATATAGTTGCAGCAGGGAAAGAAACTGTGACTTTATAAAGAAGGAGAGAGCTTTAAGAACATTTTGCAAGATAACGTAGTGCAGAAGGAGATAGGCATGTTTGGGAAGAGACAGGAATTTAGGTGGGTATTTATGATGTGTCACAACTACTTTTGTTTACTTTTCAGTTAATGTGGAGGCCAACCTGAGAGTTAATAATCTGATAGGATAACAGGTTAATGGAAAGCCATATGTCCCTTTGCCAGAAGCATAGGAAATGACTTCTCTTCCTGGATAAGAACTTCTCAAATTCACTGGTTCTCGACTTGTGGGGCCTGAATCCCTTTGAGGTTATTGTATCAGTTATATACCTATCAGATATTTACATTATGACTCATAACAGTAACTAAATTACATTTAAAAAGTAGCAATGAAATAATTTTTGGTTGAGTATCACCACAATATGAGGAATTGTATTAAAGTGTTAAAACATTTGGAAGTTTGAGAACCACACTGATTTAAGCCATACCAACTACCTTCTCCAAACTCTTCTCATGTCCCTCAAGACAATAACTTCTGAAAAGAAAGGCTACTTCTTCAATTCCTTCACAATAGGTTCCCTGGGAAGTGACTGCTTTGTTTCTCTTACATTTTTAATAAATCTTCCTTTCTTTGCTCACCTACCCCTGAGGGGAGAGCAGCCTCTCCAGGCCACAGAGAAAGACATTGCAGCCACTCTTGATGAGACATGATAAACTGGGAACAGAAGGAAGGAGAGGAGGACCACCCCTATCAGTGGACTTGAGGAGGGACATGGGTGGAGAAGGGGAAAGGAGGGTGGGATTGGGAGGGGAAGAGGGAGGCAGCTACAGGGGGAAACAAAGTAAATAAACTGTAAATAAACTGTAATTAATAAAAATTAAAATTAAAAATGAATAAGAGTAAATCTTCCTGTAGCTCAGCAGAATTCTACCTTTGGAATTGTGCCTGTATTTTAATATCATGTACCCTTGGCAATGTAGTATGAACTAGTCATACACTGAATACCTGTTCTCCTAGGTGGAGACCTGTAAAAGGAAAATCCTTTTTTCCACTTATGGAAATCCTTGCAGAGTTCACCAGGAAAGAAACACATCGAATCTTGTTATGCCAAGGCCCTATGGAAATCAGAAGAGGGTGGACAAGGAAAAAACGACATCTCTCCTTGTTCAGCAACGTTTTAGTTGTGTCTACTAACCTGTGAGTATGTGCCTCATGCCTGCCTCACTACGAGAAACTAACTTTGATTTGGCCTTAACATACAAAAATAATGTAATTTTTATTTCATTAAATGTTTTTGATGTTATAATCACTTCATTATGTCCCACCACTTTTTAACCATTTCAGGTTCTCACATATTCCCCTTCTTGTTCTTTTTTGAAGACATGGTTTCTTGTTTTAGCAATTTTTGTTACATACATATATGTATTAAGATATATATATGTGTGTGTGTGAAAATATATATATTTTAAAGAGATTATTATAATGTATACTATATATGTATATGAATACATATATACTGTATACCTTTTATATAATCTAGAATAATGTTATTTGTATATATGTTTTCAGGAGTGTCCATTTGCTACAAGATCGCCAATTGGTCTGCTCTTTCTAAGGGAGGAGCTTTTTTTTTTTTTTAAATTTCAGAATTTCTCAGTGGTACATACTTCTTTGAGAACGGTTTGGCTTAGTACAGGGTTTTTCCTCTGTACACATTTTCAATTTATTTTTGCAAACATGTTAGTCAAATTTAAAAAGCTGAATTATTTAAGACACTATTGTACTATTTGAATCTTGGAAAAGTACAGCAACAAACTTGAAAAGGAGACAGGTGTGGTAGCACATGCCAAAAATTCTAGGAGTTTTGAAAATGATTCATGACAATTGCAAGTTTTTGGAGTGCACTGAGAAATTTTCTCAAAACAAAAGGAAGAGGGACTGCCTCTGACATAATCTGATTGGCCTGCTCATTGATCACTTCCCCCTGAGGGGGGAGCAGCGTTGCCGAGCCACAGTAGAGGACAATGCAGCCACTTTTGATGAGAACTGATAGACTAAGATCAGAAAGAAGAGGAGAACCTCCCCTATCAGTGGACTTGGGGAGTGGCATGCATGCAGAAAGGGGAGGGAGGGTGGGATCGGCAGGGGAGGAGGGAGGGGTTTATGGTGGATACGAAATGAATAAAGTGTAATTAATAAAAAAAATAAAAAAGAAACTAAATATTTTCACTCTAAGTAATAAATATTTTATTTTCCTAAAAAAAAAAAAATGCTTTTTGTTAAAGACAGATTGTAGAAGCAAGAGGGAAAGTCCCTGATTATAATGGTTGCTCAACAGGGACCACATACATATGTTTTTCTGAGCTCATAATTTCCAAATTACAGTGAAGAGATGAGAAGCAGATACTATCCCTACACTATTCAGGGGAAACTTCTGGAACCATTCAAGTCATGAAAATAATGAGGAAAATTATTATTTTTATTTTTTTAACTTTTATTAATTACACTTTATTCATTTTGTATCCCCCCATAAGCCCCTCCCTCCTCCCCTCTCAGTCCCACCCTTCCCCCCTTTCTTCATGCATGCCCCTCCCCAAGTCCTCCTCTCCTCCTTTCTGATCTTAGTCTATCAGTTCTCATCAGAAGTGGCTGCATTGTCAGGGTTCTAGGTTATCTCCATGGATAGTCCTTGGTTGGAGTATGAGTCTCTGGGAAGTTCCCTGTGTTCAAATTTTCTTGTTCTGTTGCTCTCCTTGTGGAGTTCCTGTCCTCTCCAACTCTTACTATTTCCCACTTCTTACATAAAATAAGCAAAAGAGAGGGCCCTAATTAAAAATGCTCAATTCCCATCCTGAAAGGCAAAGAGGATGGACATCAGAAGAAAAAGAAAACAGGAAACAACCTCAGAACCTGCCACAGAGGGCCTCTGTAAGGCTCTGCCTTGCAGACTGTCAAAGCAGATAATGAGCCTGATGGCCAACTGTAAGGCAGAGTGAATGGAATTTTATTTTATGAGAAAAATTATTGAGAAAACTCCTGAGAATAATGAAAAGTCCAGGAATGTGTTCTTCTGTGCATTATAGACACAACCACCTGGGTACATTTCCTCTCCACCCTGACCAGTCACTCTAAGTTCCTAGCCTAGAAATGAACATCTAGTGTCGGACTGATGTGGGCCTAAAATAAGTGAATGGCCCAGCTGCTGACTGTCAGTATGCCCATCTTTTGTTTAATTTCTCCTAACTCCCCATCAGTCCATGGCTGGAATTCCACACAGTTTATTTTAAAAGATAGTAATCAATTCATCTTAATATTTAAAAGAAAGATACTGATCATTTGGTTTTATACATACAGTGTAGTTGGGAAAGCAAGTGAATTTCATTTTGATTTTTGAGAATAAAGAAAACTAAAATGGTCGGTTTTCTTTTTTAAAAAATTTATTTGTCTTTTTATGCATTAAACTTTCTATACTTTGTGTTTTCTCCAGGTCTTTCTATCTCCCCCTTCTTTCATAACATTCTCTGAACTCTTCCCAAAGTCTGGCTATGAGTCTCAGGAAGGAGAGCTGTCAGGAAATAGAAGAGAAAGAGTGACAAAAAAACAATCAGAACACATTACATGTGAAATTGTCAAAACACAAACATCATACACAGAGAGTGAAAGAATGAAACTTTTGCTCCCAAGGCAATGGTTTTCAAGAACATACTGAAAACATAAGAATGTTTGCTAGGAAGATGTATTTGTACCTCTTAAGTTGGAAAACAGAATCCTCTTTGTTTTAGCTGTGTGACATGCACATGGTGTGTTCACTGAGGGAACAAGTGTAGAGAGCTGGGATGTCTTCTTATACAGGGAGAAGGTCAAAGGAAAGTGAATATCATTAAGTCAGACAATATTTCCTTATTATTTATATGGAAAAGATTATTAAATTTAATTTTAATCAAAATATAAAACTTTTAACTATTTCTCTTGGTATAGAAAATCTGAAAATAAACAAAGCAAAAAGGTTAGTATTCAACTAAATAGAGGGTAGATGGCTTTCTCAAAATGCTAAGTCTCTAAAATCCGTAGTACAGTTCTTCTAGACATTCATCAATCACAAACAGACAAGTCTATGGCTAATTAAGAGCATCAAAAACTCTGTGCCCAGTAATTTCTTTCAACACAGGCTTTGCTGTGGTCCATCTACCATGGCATGAGCTCTGTGTGCCAAAATCAAAGAGCTCTGGGGTGGGAAGAATTGGGTCTTACTGTAAGCAATTCCAACTGCAATGAAAAGCAAACCAACAGAGACACTTGATTCTCTTTCTAGACATAAGAAGAGGTTTAACATAAAACAGAGGATTCCACTTGCTTATGCATGGAGGACAATATAGACATAGTCGGGACAGACAACAGCTCTGCTTACAAATCTATGAAGCTGTTTTGCCCCAAGGGCAATTTTATGGTGACATTTTGGTAAGACCTACAACTTGGACCTGTGTTCAAAAAACTCTGGTTGTTGAAATTATGGGTCAGTTTAAAGCTAACTCACGGGCAATATATTTATTTTAGTCTTAATGTATACAGGCTCCCCACTCAAGGTTTCCCCTCCTAGGATGACTAAGTTTGTCTGCACTTTTTACCACACACATTTCTACATGTAAGGAGCTTCCTTAGATTTTGATCAGTGATGCTCATCATGACTTCCCGCGACCTTCACGGTCAAAATCAAAGACACTGTGCTCTATATGAAGCCTGTGACAGGAGCAGGGCTTACCCCATTATCTACTTATTTCACTCCAAAATGACCTGGTATTATCTGGGTTTTGAAAATACACAGACTGATCTCTCTCCAACGATTTTTGTGTAGTATAATTGAATTTGAAATATACCTCCTGCACCCCCGTGGTTATTTCCTAAAAGAATAGTATTTAATTGTAAAGATAAAAATAGTTACCCTTGGATTGCTCAAGGTCTTGAATGTCTGTGCAGAAGAATATCACTCGTGTCTATAGCCAACAGATGAAGATGGTCAGAGTCACATCTGATTTGTGCACTGCAGGTAAATTGCATATTCACATTCTGATCTTTCATGAGAAAATGTGATCATGGTATCCTGAGAATATCTTCAGGACAATGGTTGGAATCACAGGGATTGTGTAGTGTAAACCTTCTGCTCTACACAAGCTTACACCTGAATTTATATTTCTTTTCCACATAAAGAGTTCATCACATTCAAATCCCACTTTAGACTCTCCTCTCCTCATTCCCCTGTCCAAACTTCTATTCTCATCACAGAGATGACTCAAGTAACACAAGTGCTTGCAAGTTGTGTAAACTTCTAGGTTCTGTGACTTTACTCTTTGACTGGAAAAGCATTTCCATAGACTTGAAAAAGATCATCTTTGTGGTGTTCTCTGAAGATTTTTTTTCCTTTTGTAATATCTCTGAAGATTATCTGTGTTAATGCTTGGTGCTTCTCCCATCTGGAATATGAGAAAAAAATAGCACTTGTTTTGTGATATATGAGTGTATCATGACCACATTTCCATTGCACTTTTCTACTTATGAAGTAAGGAAGTTTGGAAGTCATATTTATAGTAATTTCCTTTCAATTAAATACATATTAGGGATCTTCAGCTTGCCAAGTTCCTTTGATGTTTCCTGCTTTGTAACCTTTTAATTTGCTGATATTAGATGTATTGTCTATGTACATGTGGGCTTATTATTAATTAGCAACAAGAGAATCGACGCTATGTCTTACCCAAATGAAGCACTAGTTTTCTGAGAACCAATGTCTTGTTTGTCAGTTCTGTATTTCATATGAGGAAATAGTGAACAATTCTTTTCTTTCAAAGTTGTTTTCCCTGGTTTAAGTGTGTTCTAACTAAAGGTTCCATGTTTTACCCAAGGTTTAGTGTAATAGCTTTCTGTGTGAACACTATCTCAAGAGCTAAGAGGACACTGTAAGCCTTAATTATCCTTTTATATATATGAAATAAAGTTTGGAGAAAATTTTGGCCCAGCCATAGTCACAGAGTTCTTGTTACACAGTTATACTCAAGGCTTGCTTTTCCCAAAAAGCATCCACATTTTAGCTCACTTCCTATCATATATAGTTCCTGGGAAATAACAGGATGAACAGCAGCCCAGTCATGTGGAGAATGCCACCTACACTGGCATACTTATGGATGGCAATTGTCCTATACTTGTATAAGGAATAATATTAATTATGATTTTTCTTTTTTTTTTTTAGTTATTCAGTAGATTTAATGACTATGGACAAGTGTGTATATTAACATAACATTTCTTTTTTGATTTTTTGATTTTAATTTTTTTTCCTTTTTTTATTATTATTATTTTTTTTCTTTTTAGTTACATTTTGTTAACTCTGTGTCCCAGCTTTTTCAAGATGCTATTTTTTTCACTTTTTGCATTACAGTTCCATGGAGCAGAAAATGCAATGGTACTATTTTTATGAAGGTATTTTATTCATGTTCATACTTTAATTCCTTAATGATATAAGAATGGCAGTCTGTGCTCCATTTCATTGACAAAAAAATGTATTTGATTGACTGTCACCAAATGTGCTGTTGATTAAATGTTTCCTGTGGTTAGTGCTTTAAATTATTCTGTTAAAGTGCATATTTTGTTGAATTTTAAGGAAGTTCTCCATGCTATGCTCTTCATCATCTCCTCTTTCTGCCGCACTAAACTGTCTTCTCCACTCAGTAGAGGTCACCCAACCATGTATGCTCAAACATCTGTTGATTCTTACTTAGAATCAAGCATGTTTTTGCCATTCTCTTGCATACAAACATTTTGAAGACAGGCTATGCTTGCTAGGTCAATGTGCTAGTATCTGAACAAGTCTTCCTGTCTGAAATATTTTTAAATATTCCCTAACATAATGATGCATACCACTGAACTGATAGTCTTGTATTTAAAGCTAAGATAATATTGATGAAATATTATCAGTGATTGTCTTGGTATGTTCTACTTGCAAATTCATTTTACTGTATTATGTGTTTTTATTGCATTTGAGCAGTTCCATGAATGAAGCCAAGAAGGGCCACAGGCAACCTGTTTCAGTGCAGAAACTCACTGAGGACATCCCAAGCTGTGCCAACGTATGTGAATATAAAAACAACAATGACATTCCGTGTTCATGACTAGAAAAGAGACAGTTTGTAGGGTAATAAAATATGGAGAAAAAGACATATGCATATGCCATGCACACGCCTGTCTTTACAATGTGATATACAGAGAGCAACAAAGCAAGGTTGCTCCACATTAGCTACAGCACCAAAAAGAAGAAATGTTTTTGGTAAATGACTGAAAATTGAGTAAGCTATCTCCAAAAACATGTTTTCAATCCAAGTTTCCCTACTAGAATTACACTGTTTCTGCTCAGTCCTTATTGCTTATATGTAGACTCTTGTGTTGTTTCCACTGTTGCTTACATTTTAAAATATCTTTGTCTAAGCATAAATAATTCTAATCATAGAAGATTAATATAAATATTCTTAGCAAATTATTATAAAGAATTTCAAGAATTTCATTCACTGTTCATATTTATCTGCTGCGTGGCATTTTACCTATTTAACTCTGTCCTTTGCTCTTTCTTTTTTCACTGTGCACTCTCACACCTTATTTTGAAGCACATTACATAGATATGGCTCCTTATCCTCAGATACATGTGAATCTCATATGCAGAAAGTTATATTTTCATGGAATTTCTGGTCAGAAATAACCTTTATAAAATGTGTATGTGGGACAGAGAGAGATTATCTCTATGTATAGTGCTTAGAATAGAAATCATGACCCCACGTATACTACAGAGTTGTTTTTCGTTACACCCATATCTATTAAAATAATTGTCTGTTCTTCTAATTCTTCTTATTGCTTTCTTTTCCACTATTGGACACAGTGCCAATCATCAGTTTAACTATTATGTACAACACTGAGCACTGAAGACCTTTCCTACTGTCATGCCAAGATAGAGTGTAGCTGAAAGGATCATCAAGTGTCTGATTTTATAAGTGATAATAGTATAAAACACATGTAGAGTCAATATTCTAACCTGTCACTGTTGCAATTGCACTAGAGGAACCAAGGTGTTAATTATGAAGAAATTTTAGATCACGAAACTGATGTGTTCTTCATACTAGGTTCTAGATTGTACACAAAACAGTAATAAAATTTAAAAGTGTAGTTCATAAGTAAGGTCTATCCAGAACCACAAATCACGCAAACACACTCACTAGCTGGCTGAACCAGAAATGTCTGTCTTCAGGGCACAGAAGAGGAGATAGTCCTGTATAGAAGTGCTCTCTAGCCTTTGCTTGCATGATTTCAGCTGTGGCAAATGCTCATTACTGTACATCAGCAATTTCCTTGATGTCTTTAAATGTCATTCTGATATAGATTCAGTACCCTAAAAAAAAGAACATTTCTACAGATTGTCACCCAAGATTCTATTGGTTTTATGTTTTTGCCTGCAATAACTTGACAGCCTTTTGTGTAGTGAAGGTAATTGAACATAGATATTTTTTTGTTTTTCTTCAGGTGATAATGTGTTTACTTTACTATTGGTTTTGAAGCGATAGTCTTAGAACATAGATCATTCTTCTAAAGTTGTAGCAGTTAAATATTCTACATCATTTTTCTCCATGTTCTCCTGTGAGTTGTAATGATCTTTCATATATATTTTACCAGATTCTTTGAATAGTTGTCCTTGTTAATCTAGTTATAGTCTGGCCTTCTGAGGCTTGGCAATTCTTTGAATCACCTGTGAATTTTTTTACACTTAAAGAAAAACTGTACTTTTTCTCTATGGAAAAATTAAGAAAACGATTTTAGTTATTCTTACTTTAGGACCTTTAACCTCCCATTTTTCATTTTAGTAACTATTAAAATTACTAGAACTGAACACAAATCCATCATAACCTGCTTATATTTTCAACACACTGATGATTTTTGAAATTATCTTTATTTGATGATTATATACATGTGTACAAATCCATTGCCAACTCACTTACATCTTTCCCAAGATATCGCCTAAACTATTCATTCCTTCATGTGCTTCTCCCACCCCTCTCTCTGGCTCTTCAATTGGCTTCAATTATAAGTATATGAAATAGTGAATTTTGACCCAATATTTTGTAGATAACAATTAAGTGCACAGTCATTATGAGTCAACGGTTAAGCCATGGCTGGAAAATAGAAATTCACTGCATACATAGATGACTTTAAGTAATCTGTTTGAAAATAATACCTTGCTATTAATATAACTTATATTATTTAAAAAGATCACTATTTTATATCTATATCACTGAGCATTATTTATTCCTCATATTTTGAACATGTGATCTATTTTGAGGTTGGTCTTCATTCTTAAGGACATCAGAAGAAAAAGAAAACAGGAAACAACCTAGAAACCTGCTACAGAGGGCCTCTGAAAGCCAGAAGAAGAAAATAGGAAACAAACTAGGAACCTACCACAGAGGGCCTCTGAAAGCCTCTGCCCTGCAGACTATCAAAGCAGATGCTGAGCCTGATGGCCAACTGACAGGCAGAGTGAATGGAATTTTATGTAAGAAGTGGGAAATAGTAAGAGCTGGAGAGGACAGGAACTCCACAAGGAGAGCAACAGAACAAGAAAATTTGAACACAGGGAACTTCCCAGAGACCTTACTCCAACCAAGGACTATTCATGGAGATAACCTAGAACCCCTGCACAGATGTAGCCCATGACAGGTCAGTGTCCAAGTGGGTTACCTAGTAATGGGAAGAGGGACTGCCTCTGACATAATCTGATTGACCTGCTCTTTGATCACCTCCCCCTGATGGGGGAGTCGCCTTACTAGGCCACAGAAGAGGACAATGCAGCCACTTTTGATGAGAACTGATAGACTAAGATCAGAAAGGAGAGGAGAACCTCCCCTATCAGTGGACTTGGGGAGGGGCATGCATGCAGAAATGGGAGGGAGGGTGGGATCGGGAGGGGAAGAGGGAGGGGCTTATGGGGGGATACAAAATGAATAAAGTATAATTAATAAAAAATAAAAAAAAGTTAAAAAAAAGAATTATTTGCATGTCCCTTGTTCTTCACTTATCAAAGTTATTTCAACATTAATACCAAAATTTTCACTCATACTTTCATTTTAATGTCTCAATAAATATTACTTTTAAAAAGGTTTTGTTAGAATTCTGTTTTTTGAATGTGCCTGTTTTAAAAACAAACTCATCAGGAATAAATAGGCACATCATTGCAAATATTATTTAGGTCTTTATATGTTCTAAATGCTCTGAAACAATATTTTACATGATATAAATTAATATATTATTGCCCTATCACAGGTGTGTTTTTCTGCAAAAATAATTCATTGTTTTACAATTATACAGAAGAGGTTTTCAATATTCAACAAAATATCAGAAGTTTTGCATATATTTAAAATTATTACTCTTACTCTGTGTGATATTAATTTATGTGTATGTTGTGTGTATGTAGTGTTCAAGCGTGTACATGTATTTCAAAGTGTCCATGTTGAGATAAGAAAGAAAATTAGTGGAGATATCTAATTACTTCCATCATGTATGTTTTGCGAGCCCTGAACTATATTTCCAGAGATGATTAAATCCACATTCTGAGCAAAAGCATACATTCGTTCCTTCCTAGTTACATTAGTACTACAAGATCAGAGCTCTTCTTTCAGATTCTGATTTGCTTGTTCATAATTCCTATCCTATAGTTGATAAGATGTAAAATCACTAAGTGTAAGTTATCCTTGTTCATAAATTTCAATTAACCTGGCATGGTATGTTAGGATATAGGATAAATCTTCATCAACACACACACAAACACACAAACACAAATTATTTTCAATGTAATAGGTTATGACCAGTGGTTAAAAGATAATAAATATGAATTCTGTGGAACCTATGTGTTATGCAGTCTTGTCCTTTGGCCTGGCTTCATTGTTGATATGGATAATGAGAGGGCACCTGTGCTGATTTTCTTTTTCAAGGGATGGTTTCCTAGAGTCAAAACAACCTTTACTGAAGATAATCTGATACTATAGAAACTGTGCATTGAACGTATGACAGGAGTCTACTGAGCGCATTGGAAAGACTCTAACTAGCAGTGTTTTCAAAGCAAAGACTCATGACCAAACCTTTGGCAGAGTACAGGGAATCATAAGAAAGAAGGGGAGTTAGTCTGATGAGGAAAGGATAGGAGCTCCACAAGGACCAAAGATATCTGGGCACAGGGTCTTTTCTGAGACTGACATGCAACCAAGGACCATGTATGAATGTAACCTACAACCGCTGCTCAGATGTAGCCTGTGGTAGCTCAGTAACCAATTGGTTTCCCATAGTGAGGGGAACAAGGACTATTTCTAACAGGAACTCAATGACTGACTCTTTGGCCACCCCACCCCCCAAGGGAGGAGCAGTCCTGTTAGGCCACAGAGGAGAGCTTTGCAGCCATTCCTGAAGATACCTGATAAAACAGGATCAGATGAATGGGGAGGAGGTCCCCCCTATCAGTGTACTTGGCAATGGGCATGGTGGAGAGGAGGGAGGGCGGGAGGGACTGGGAGGGAATGAGGGATCGGGACACGGCTGGGGTACAGAGTTAATAAAATGTAACTGATAAGAAAAAAATAAAATACAAAAAAAAAAAAATTCAACAACAACAACAACAAAAAAACTATGCAAAAATGTACCTATCTACTCATTGTCATATTCTATGGCGATGTATTAGAATTCCAGTATATCAGTGGTAATCAGTTCACGTTTCTATCATTTGATTTTATGCTATTTCCTTCAGGCTTTCTTCTTATGTCTCTGGAGCAGATTTCAAATATGAAAGGCAGGAGAAAGTTAGTACTATAAGCACCTTGTTAATTCACAAAAGTATTGAGTGATGGGGTTTCATGTCTAAAACATTTATTTCAGATTCCTAGATCTATCACTGCAATGGATTTCAACATAGTATGTCACCTCTTTACAAAGGCTGCTCTGGAGAAAATACTCATTCATAAAGGTTTAAAGTGCAGCCACTTCTTATCCTAGAACTGTGCACATGCTGGCATGAGAGTAAAATGGTAAATAATGCAAGTACAGCTGGGGAGGGAGCCAACAGTTCTGGGCTTCTGCTCTCTTCCCATGTCTCTGTCCCCCTACTGCCATAATGAAAGAAAAGTCAGAATGAGGAGTTGCAACACCCATGGCTCCTCAGTTTCCCTCTATCATACACCACCAGTTATGTTTGAGTATCTGTTACCCAAGTACTTAATTTAAGATAAATTTGTCAGACTGACAGTCTTCCAGAGTTGTGTTATAAAAATGGAAAAAGTCAAGGTATTTATTCTACATTAGAGTTGTCTTTACAAGGACATTGTATGTAATGATTAGACAACAACTCATTGTATAATCCTGTGATTTAAGTTGTTTCACAACATTTTTTTCTCTGTATTTTATAGCCACTGTATTTAACAGCAACAAACATCGATACAGTGAATAATATTCTGCAGATGGTAGTAGCAATGATAGGAATGCCTGTAAGTTACTTTCAAACTATTCAAGTTAACATTGAGTTTTACTTTTGAGTTCCACATATGTGTAGATGTGCATATAAATAGATACAGAAGATACTTGATCATGACAAATTTATCAATCATATTTTACAATATCCTTCCGAATATGAAGACATCTAAGATATTATAATAGGGACTTTGTTTTTGAGGGATTTAGAGGGATTTTGTTTTTTGAATTGTTGTCTAAGGTTCACATGAAACAAATCTCAGAGCCCAATGACATTGAGCTACACTTTTAGTTTCACTAGATAATAAACATTGATTGTAATAAATAATTGAAATTGTTTGGACATATGCACACACCTGGTTTAAAGGATGCCAATTTGAGTGGAAAGAAGGTTTTTCTTTCTTTTCTTTTAAATTACATTGTACTTCATCTTTGGTATAATTCCCTTTCTTATCCCATTCCTTCTGTTTTCATTCTTGTGTATGTTGAGGGGTAGGTTTATGTGTTTTGGATTTTTTTTTTAATCTTTAGTAAATCTTTAATAAATGTGTCCCTGTGTATTTCTGTCTCTGTTCTCTTTGCATACATATCAGTGTATCTTTCACTTTCTGTTTCAATGTGCAAGTGTATCTCTGTATAATTATGTCTCTAACAGGGTATGTTTCTCTGCATGTGTATGTGTCTTTCTCCATCACCGTATGTAAGCTTATAGATCTCTGTGTGTGTCAGGATGTTCTATTCGTGTTTTTCTGTCTCTTTCTCTCTCTCTCTTTCTCTCTGTATGTGGTGTGTATGTTAGAGGTAGTTTGGGTTTCTTCTTGAGTGTGTATGTCTGCTAGTTTTAATACTTAAGAATTTTATAGGACATGACAATGGTTTGTAATCAGGAATCAACAATAAAATAAAATTATCGATTACTCCAATTAAAGCATATTTAAACTTTAGCCAATAAGGTGCTAAATATTTCAACAGTATATTCTATTTAAATGGTTGTTTCAAATGGATTCTTAGCACTGTGAGCAGTAATTATATTGTGGAGCTTATTTTCAGCATCAGCCCTATTTTCCAGGTTACCAATATCCCCCTTCTCCACAGACTGACCATATATAATGAAAGCCAAGCGTGGTTTTTACTCTTAGGCACTCTGTAAGCATCTGTGTTTATTTTTTGTTTGTTTCTTTTGTGTTGTTTTGTTTTTCTTTTCTTTCTCTCTGTCGTTTTTGTTTGTTTGTTTACTTTTTTCCTATATTCTTCAGAGATGCTGCATTTACCCCAGCCACCATAGCCTCTGTGGGTATATGACACTCTGGGTACTATGTTATGAGGACGTGTCAAGTTAAAGTTCAATGTTCCACACATGGGCTGGACAGACAGATGAAAAAAATCTTGGTTAACCTTGGTTAGTGTGTATGGCTGAACGGAAATTCTTAGCCCATAAGCATTCAAATCCATTGCAATCAGTAAATCTAGGCTCCATCAGAGGTGAAAGGCAAGTATTCAGAGTTTTCTCCTGAAATCAGCACTATTTACTCACACATGTGGTCAGAAGACATATCATTAGTGTTGCCCTTAATAACATTCCTGCTAGAGAGCTAGAAATGGGATGGAAAGGAAATGATAAGACTCTTCAAGAGTCCACTGCCAGATCATTTGTGATTCTTTTTAACCTCCCAGAATGTTCAAGATTACCAACTATGGCTCTGTTGTGGCCATAAAGAAGATTCCAGTGCACTGCAAGGTGAGTAGCAGGAAGATCTAAAGAAGAGCTAATTAAATTCAATGTACTAATCCTGAATTCTCATTTGTATTTCTTAGTGTTAAATTTAAATACCCATTAAAAACAAAGTAACTTAGAAATCATTCCATTCATTTAAATAATAATTGACAACAATTTAATCTAACCTTCAAGCACATGATATCTTTATGTAACATTCTGAGGTCTGGTGAAAAATTAACTGGCATTTTCCTGTGCTTTTCCATTTGAGAAACAGAAGTTTTCTAAAAAACAAAACAAACCCTTGGTTATCTTGTTTGTGATGGAAAAAAAATCATTTGTTGAGCTTTAAAGAAAATCTAACCGGCTAAAGAGGTGTCTCAATGGCTCCCAGCATCCAAATGGTAGCTTACAGGCATGCAAGGATTCATAAAAGATTTGCTTCTCTCTTCTGGCCAGCTCAGGCACCAGGCACAACATGGTACACATGTCAGCAAAGCACTTACAGACATAAATAAGTCTAGAATTAAAATGTAACACCTTTAAAAATATTATGTATGCTCCAAACAATGTAGCTTCTGTTTTGGAAAGCATATCTGAAATCGAGCCCTTTCTCTGAATCCATTTAAAAATGTTCAGTTAACATCTCTCCATTATCAATATTTTCCCCCATTGCATGAGAGAACCTACCCATATTTCTGAAGCCGCCCTGACTGAATCACCTGCTCTTCAGTATGCTGCGATTTTCTAGACTTTTTCACCAGATTATTGACAAATAGGTAATAGTAATTAAATCCTCACGTGTAAGAGTTATAAATCCTCATGTAAGAGTTATAAATCTGAGACTACCAATGATCTTACAAGCCTGACCTTTTAAAGGCCACTGAAAATGTGAAGTTCTTGGACAAGTAGTGACCCTCAGGAAAGTGACAGTAACTGTGCTAGAGATCAGAGAACATGTTCACAGCTCTTCCATCCCTGCCTGGGCTGTATGTGAATTTTTGCAACCCAAGTGATCAGGGATGCTTCATCTTAAAACCCAGATATTCTTCAAGAGACCAAGAGCACAGCAGTGAGTTCATGCTTCTTTCAAATACCCTTTCTCAGTTCCCACATCTACTCTGCATAAGATATCAATGCTTAGTGAAATTTTCTAGCTTGGAAAAGGGGCAATGTAGAAAACAAAAACATACAGCAAAATAGCCCAGGACAGGCTCAAGAGCACTCTAAATTTTGATGTCCAGACTCAGCTTGTTTTTAGGGAGAACTTTTCTTTTTTGATTAATTTTTTAAATTAATTACAGTACATTCACTTTGTATTCCAGCTGTAGCCTCTCCCCCACAACCCTCCTAATCTCACCCATCCTCCCTCTTCCCCTCCCATGCCCCTGGCTCAGTCAACTGAGAAGGGTGATCCTCCTCCATTAACCTCTCACCTTAGCCTATCGTGACTAGGCTGCATTGTCTTCCTCTGTGGCCTGGTAAGGCTGCTCCCCCATTAGGGAGAGGTGATCAAAGAGCCAGCCTCTGAGCTCATGTCTGAGACAGCCCCTGTTCCCCTACTAGGTCACCCACTTGGACACTGAGCTACCATAAGAAACATCTGTGCAGGGGTTCTAGGTTATCTCCATGCATGGTCCTTGGTTGGAGTTTTAGTTTCAGAAAAATACCCTGGGCCCAGATTTTTTGGTTCTGTTGCTTTCCTTGTGTAGCTCCTGTCCCCTCCATGTCTTTCATAAGCTTTAGGGAGAACTTTTCATTTCATTCTTTCAGGCAGATAGTCAACACAGGCTGGAACGCCAAGGCACTGTGTACACAAAATTGTGGGTGCACACATCTTTTGTCCCATAAGAATATGATTTCTAAGACCTGGAAACTTATTTGGATTTCAATGATCAGAGCAGAAAATGCCCTAATAACTACAGGTAGACAAACCTGTAATGGATGCTCTACAGAAAAATTAAATGGAATTGAAAATAATTTATTTCTGGGCTTCAGTAGAAATGGCCTTAGGCTCGTAGGCCAGTCTCTAATCTCATTTCAATTTGCAAAACAATGACGTTTCAACATGTGTCCTTTAAACCTGTCTTTTGACAAGAACTGGTCCTAGTATTTATGCACTGGAGCATTCAAATTTATTTTAATATTTTCCTAATTATAACATGATTTCCTTCTATATTCTCCTTTGCTCTTCTTTCTCCAACCCTCCCATGAACTTCCCTTGATTGCTTCTAATTTCTCGTCTTCTTTACAAAGATAGTTGCATGTGTACATGTATGAGCACATGTGCTTACTCACACATACATGCTAACCACTCACTCATATCACTCAGTCTTTAAATATTACTTGTGCATTCTGGCCTGACTATTTTGTATTAGACAGCCACCCAGGATTTTCTGCTCTGAGAAAAAATATATTTTGTTTTATGACTCTAGTATTTTTGTTTGTTTGTTTGTTTTGTTATACTCTTACTGCCTTTGTTGTAAGTAAATTATTTAAGATTTCAATTTGGTCTCATATTCTAAAATAAATCTTAGAAGAACAAAAGAAATATTTTAAAAGATCTATTTATGTGTTTATTTTCTGTAAATGAATGCTCTGTCTGAACATGTGACTGCATGACAAAAGAGGGAAACTGATCACACTATAGATGGTTGCTAGCCACCTTGATGTTGCTGAGAATTGAACTCAGGACCTTTGTAAGAAGAGCTAGTGCTCTTTACTGTTGAGCCATCTCTCCTGTCCCCACAAAGAAATTTGGATCTCAGGTTTGAACTAATAGTATGGGAACAAGGGTCCAGAGTCTGGCAGACAAAAGTAGTCCTGCATATTTTCTCATGAAGGGCACATGCTGATGATTAATGAAATTTGACTCAGTAAGAAAACGTAAGAATGGGAAGAGATACACTGTGACATCTGAGGACAACAGAAAAGTTTCTAATATGAAGACCAATGAAGGTAGCTATGGAAAAGGATATGACTGACCACAGAAGAAACTGACTGAACATATAACTCAGAAAGCTGCTTCAACTAGGTATCAAGGACCTCATAATGCAATGTTGTGGCTGTCCAGTATCATGTCTCTTATATTAATAATGGTATAGAGTATAAAGAAAAACAATATCCACACAATACAGGATGACTAATCAATTTTAGTATGTGTGAATGTTCTATTACAAATAATGTATTTGTTCACTGCAAAAGGCACTTTATGCAATTGGAATTCTGTTTTGTATTTCTGAAAGTTGTATGAATTACACTACTCTATATAATAATCTCATTCCATCTTTAGATGTGAGGGGAAAAAAGGTGAAGCAAGGACGGCCTTTCATACATTCGCTGTTCCACAAGGGCTCTGTGCCCCACCATGACAAAGTGTCCACAGCCCAGGCACTGGACAAGAAAGGAAAATTGTTCGGGATTGCTGATTGATATTTGCAAGGATGGCAATCTGCCCCACACAATTGTGGTAGGTGTTACAAGGTTCTTTCCTGGCTGTCCTAAGGGTAAGATTTGCTTCTTAAATACCCTCTCACTCATATAAACATACAACATACAATAAACTCACTAAAATCTGTACATCTAAACAAACTAAGCAAAAGAGAGGACCCTAACTAAAATGTTCAATTCCCATCCTGAAAGGCAAAGAGGATGGACATCAGAAGAAGAAGAAAACAGGAAAAAACCTAGGAACCTGCTACAGAGGGCCTCTGAAAGCCAGAAGAAGAAAACAGGAAACAACCTAGGAACCTGCCACAGAGGGCCCCTGAAAGCCTCTGCCCTGCAGACTGTCAAAGCAGATGCTGAGCCTGATGGCCAACTGACAGGCAGAGTGAATGGAATTTTATGTAAGAAGTGGGAAATAGTAAGAGCTGGAGAGGACAAGAACTCCACAAGGAGAGCAACAGAACAAGATAATTTGAACACAGGGAACTTCCCAGAGACTCATACTCCAACCAAGGACTATCCGTGGAGATAACCTAGAACCCTGACAATGCAGCCACTTCTGATGAAAACTGATAGACTAAGATCAGAAATAAGGAGAGGAGGACCTACCCTACCAGTGGACTTGGGGAGGGGCATGCATGCAGAAAGGGGGGAAGGGTGGAACCGGGAGGGGAGGAGTGAGGGGCTTATGGGTGGATACAAAATGAATAAAGTGTAATTAATAAAAGTTAAAAAAATGTAAAGAAGAAAGCAAAAAAAAAAAAAAGAAAAAAAAGAAAAAAAATACCCTCTCCCTAGCCTTCAATTCTGTCCTCAAATGGAGAAACAATTGTGATTCAAAGCATTGGCTTCCAAATAGGAAGGTAAAAGAGGGCTGGTCACCTGAAAAGAGGTATTGGGAAAGTTGGGTTTAGTCACTTTCTTATGGTGGAAAACTTGATAAGAAAATGTTGCTTGGAGTTTCAGAGTTATCATTAAGGTGGTATGAAAACAACAAAAGATGGAGGCTCAAAAGAAGTTCAAGTCCTCTTCAGCTTTTGTGGGCATGCCAGTACCTGTGGGCACAGTTGGTCTGGTTCATAAGAAGCCGATAGTGCCCTGTGCTGTAGATGGAGTGACAGGTACTTCCTTTTCTTCCTCTCAGGACATGCTGTCCCTTGCGGACAAAAAAGGGCCAAACACTGAGGGGGGTTTTATATTACCATCTAACATCACTTCGTGCCAAATACTTAAAAATTAACTAGATAGCGGACAGCCTGTAAACCTAAACAATAAAGGCATTCTTGCCATTGCTTTAGTCCTTAAGGTAAGGTGATTCCTTGTGTCATCCACCCTCAGGATTCCTCTAGGTCTCTGTGAGTAGTTTCCTTCATAATGCATTCCCTGAGTGATAGTAGATACAAATGGTAGAACTCTGGTTACCTCAAACATTCCCCTGATATTCACAACAGAAGGAATAAGGATTCTAGCATAAAGCAGACATCATAAACTGTAACACAATGAAGAATATTCCATCCTCCTCATTGGACACATGCGGACCCATGAGACACGTATGATTTCAAAATAATAATAGTGGGGGGCCATTTCATATATACATGTGTCACCTGTTATGCGTGCCTAGTCACACACCTTTGGTACCAGTGTTCTTCATTTTCTGTCAGTAGTTTATTTCTGAGAGGCAGGTTTTTCTTCCTCAGTATATAGCATGTGTCTCCTTCGCATATATCTTCATTACAGGTCCCTTTAAGATCTCATGAGCTGTCTCTCTTATCTTTTGCTTACATACACACACACACACACACACACACACACACACACACACACACACAAACACCTAGTATAGAAATACAAATCCTCATGACAGAGAAACAGGCGTTCTTAATCACTGAGATATCCCTTCAGCTTCATAATATGCTATTGTATTTGTATTTTATTAATAAAATTAAAATTCAATTACATTTCATTTCTTCCATTTCTTTGTTCTCAGATTCTGTCCCCACATCCTCCCACTTCCTGCCAAATACATAGCCCATTTTCTTTAGTTGTTGTTATTATATAAATACATATAAATGCATTAATATGTTCAAACATCCTGATGAGTCACTTATGGTTGGTAGTATATGTATTATTTCTGAGCTAACCGTTTGGTATTGGATTGCCAATTGGGGTTTATCTTTGGGAAAGACTAATTTTCTCACCCTCAATAGTATTTATGTGCATATAGTCCTTTGTCTAGAGTTTGGCTTCATGACATTTCCTCATCCAACTAAGTTGGATGATGTTTTTTGTCAGGTGTTGTTGAAGCAACCATATTGTTGGACTGTCATGACTGGAGCCTGCCCCTCATTTGTAGGAGACCCAGATTTGAGGCAGATTATCTGATCCTCTGCTTTACAGTCTTTCTGAGTCTTTTAACTGAAGTCCCCTGTGCCCGTTGTTAAGGACTTACCTTACATTTGTGTCCATCGGGCTATGAACAATGGGGACAACTGTTCTCTGTATTTTGAACAGCTATGGTTTTCTGCAATAGTCTCCACCCAATGCAACGAGAACATTTGATGAAGGGTGAGAAATACATTTTCTGTGAGTATTAGCTAAATATTTAGACTGCCTTTGGGACTAGACCTTCCCCTCTAATAGGCATGACCTTAGTTGCAAGGTTTCCAGTACCACACATGGTTTTCTGCTGCTGATTTCTGAAAATTAAATCAATTTATGCCAAAAAGAGTTATGGAATAATAAAAATAAATTGCATGAATATCTGAAAGAGAAAACATTACAATAGAGGAACAATTCATACTGATGTTTATTAACATGTCTAAAGTGTATTAGTATTTATATTTTATATTTTGTGTACAATGACATTTTACTTGCATATGGGAAGGGGTCAGTTCCCTGGAACAGGAGTCACAGACAGTTGTGAGTTGCCATGTGGGTTTTGGGAATTGAATGTGTTTCCTCCAGAAGAGCAGCCAATGCTCTTAACTGCTGGGTTATCTTTCTAAATTCACATATTAATATTCTAAAGACTATAAACATATCTCTGAAATTAACCATTTCTGGTACACAGTATTTCCATGTCCCCCATTATGATATGGTTACCTGATCAATAGCAACATTTCAGAAACACTTTATGGCAGATCAAGTCATCTATATTATAGGTATATAAAAGGTATTACCTATATGAGGTACACACTGAGTTATTTGATTATATAGGAACAGCATATATTAACAAACTCTACACTTTCTAAATTTTTGCGCATAAGACCTCGTCAAATTCTCAACAATTAGCTTCACCTACTAATAAAAATGAGGTCAGCACCACATAGAACTAGCCATGTTGAACAATGCAGATTTCAAAAGAAGGTTTGGTGCATCTATTATATAGTTAGGATCTAAGGAGATGGTGACTGAGACAGTTTCTTCACTGGTCCATCCCAAGTACTTCAAACCATACCTGGTATGTGGGTCAGCTCTAAAAATATTGGAATACTCTAGTAATTACCGAAATGAAATCATAAGAATAGCTCAGTGCATTTCCTGAAAGTCAAATCTATGAAACCTGTACAAATGGCATGTGTCTGGAAACTGTCAAGGTGATTTGAAATCTTCTCCCTGCTTTTGAATGACTCAGCAGGAAGGTTCCACTGAGTTTTCGCTAACAAACAATTATCCAGATTGGTGCTGTATCTCCAGGGTTGAGCTCTAACTTGAGATTGTTGTTTTCCTGTCCTGACCTCTGAGATCAGACACTCATTCAATTGTGCTTTCCTATGGATCACAAAGTGTCACATTCCCAGGTTTCTGATATTTATTTACAGTCCTAAAAAGATACACATTCCATGGGCTACACCTGTGCAGGGGTTCCAGGTCATCTCCACGAATAGTCCTTGGTTGGAGTATGAGTCTCTGGGAAGTTTCCTGTGTTCAAATTATCTTGTTCTGTTGCTCTCCTTGTGGAGTTCCCATCCCCTCCAGCTCTTACTATTTCCCACTTCTTACATAGAATTCCATTCACTCTGCCCATCAGTTGGCCATCAGGCTCAGCTTCTGCTTTGACAGTCTATACTGCAGAAGCTTTCAGAGGCCCTCTGTGGCAGGTTTCAAGGTTGTTTCCTGTTTTCTTCTGGCTAGTAATGGGAAGAGGGACTGCCTCTGACATAATCTGACTGGCCTGCTCGTTGATCACTTCCCCTTGAGGGGGGAGCAGCCTTACCAGGCCACAGTAGAGGACAATGCAGCCACTTTTGATGAGAACTGATAGACTAAGATCAGAAAGAAGAGGAGAACCTCCCCTATCAGTGGACTTGGGGAGTGGCATGCATACAGAAAGGGGAGGGAGGGTGGGATCGGGAGGGGAGGAGGGAGGGGCTTATGGGGGGTACAAAATGAATAAAGTGTAATTAATAATAATAATAATAAAATATTAAAAAAAAGAAAAAAACACTGCTAGAAGTCAAAAATAAATAGGAGTTGAGCTGAGGTATTGATATGAGCTAATTAGCTCAGCTGTCCAATAGAGGCCCTTTGAGCCAAGGGAATATCTCTCTGCAATCCCAGCACAACTGAAAAAATTTCCTCAAGTAAACAAAGGCAATATGGTTTGTTTTTAACAGATATGATTGTTGTTAGGCCTGGATAGTGTGATTAGTTAGTTGCTAATTATAGTTGGTTTAGAGAAACTCTGGTTTACATGTTTTAATGGTATATACATTTCATATACTATAATTAAATACCAGAATTTATAGATTATAGATATTAAATGGTTATTTTGATTCTCAGTATTTGAGTTTCTGAGTTATTAGTAATTGAGCAATTGCTCTTGGACCTGTAAGGAGTACTTTATAGGAAAGCAGAATTCAGAAAATCTTTTCCTCATGTTGTGCATATTGAAAGGACAGGAGAAAAAAAAAAAACAGGCTCCCAAAAGACAGGCATTGCAAAAATATAACTGTCCAGTTCTCCCTATAAAGGCCTTATTTCAACTGCCTCTCAATATAAAGAACCTTAACATTTCATCTACTCTGAGGAATCAGAGACCCATGACTACTGCTGCTCTAGTAGTTTTGCCTGTGTCTTCCTTTTCAGCACCTAATGGGAACTTTCAACAGGATGGTGCCCACAGTCAGAGGTGCTGCATTCCCTTCTGAGTTCTGTGCTTCTGTAAGCATTCTTTCCCAACATGCTCAGCCACGTGGGTGACAAGTGGAATTAAAATTATACAACTTGACAGTATATACTAGCCATCACAATGGGAAACTGGAAATCATCCTGTTATTATAGTATTGCACTGTGATAATCATTTTTTAACATGTGATCTCAAAATCAACTTTTAGATTTCTAACAGAAAATCCACCCTCTATCTTATAACAGCTGATTCTTTCTCAGAATTTTACACTGCATATTTTTAGTCTCCAAGACTCATATCAAATGTGATTTCAAAGCATGCAAAATGACAGAGACCCTCTGTTTTTGACCCGTTTCTGTCACAGATTTCTGTGGAAACTTTTATGATGAAAACTCCCCAACACTATTTGGGGAGTTTTATCCAAAGACATGGCTTTAGATAATTACAAGACATCCTTGTTTGGCCCATATGGAGAGAAGGCTTCAGCTCCCCTGGAAAATCTAGCAGACTTTGGTGTCATAAATGAAATAGAACAACCAGACAACCGCTCTCACAGTGGGATGACACGCCCCACAGATAATGACACAGTGCACAGAATCCAGATGTTCCTATTGTCAGTGAGGAGATCATAGGTGAGTACAGAAGTTCTATTATTGTAAGATTTTTTCACCACTTAACTTGTTTTAATGCTTCTTCACAAATGGTGATAATACTAAAGTACAGACAAGGAATGATCACAATGTTGCTGCCAAAGTTATAAATACAGAATTATACATTTTAAACATTTTCTGGTTAAAAAATCTGGTCATCAATGCAGTTCTGCAGGTCTCTGGAAGAGTGGGTCTCTGCATTCCTGATGATGCTCCCCTTTATCCATTATCCCAGGTCCTCCTTGACTTCCTGTTCTTCCTCCCACAGAAAGCCCAGGAGGTCTCCCAGGACAAAATCGTCTTCCTCCAAAAAAGTCACCTTATTCCAAGCAATGGCCACAACAGAAGTCACCACTTTCTCCAACTCCGCCACATGGGAACATTCCTCCAGGTCCACCAGGGTCCATAAGACTACCTCTTCTTCCTCACATGCCATCAGGCCCACAGTCACCATCCGGAGGTAGGAATGGTGTGGAAGCCCTGGGTCTTAGAGGTCTTGCATTGATTGCATTCTGATATCCAGGCAAAATTTCTAGTTTCCAAAGCCCAGACTGGCTGGGAAATCACCAGTCTCCAGGTCAGTGCTGGACAATTCTTCCAGAGGGGCTTCCCTCTTGAGCCCCAGGGCCCTTTCAGAGTGAAGCCTCCTCTGTCTTCTCCACAGCCTCCCATGTGGCCCATAAGACCTTCAAGACTTCCTTGTCCACCAAGATCTCCACAATATCACTGCTTGATTCAAATACCGTTATGCATTTCTTTCAAAGCAAAAAGTGGAATTTACTGATGGGACCTTAAAGGATGAGCCATATGCAAGTAGCTATCAAGTGCCTCATGATGCAATCTCATTATTATAAACGTTACAATATTGATTACTTTCTGTGTATTTGTGGTGATGCGGAAGATATGCATGCTAGGAAATGAAAAGAGCATTCAACTCTTAACTGAGTTCAACTACAATATACAATGATTGCTCGTCTTTTCTTAGATTCTGAAAACCTTGAAAAAATATCATTCATAAACATGATGGCTCCATGTGGATCTGACACGAGCAATGAAAATGTGCACATAACTCTACCAGCACCCAATGAAGAAGATATCACAGAGATGTCTCCCTATCCACGAGGACTATTTGTGGAACACATACTTGGCAGGTCTCTCACAAGTATTTGTAAGGATGGCAACCTGCCTCCTTTTCTACTGGTAAGTTAATTTGGGGTCTCTATAGCTGTCCTGTTCCACATAATTTCTGGGGAACCTGTGTTCTATATTAATTATTTTATCAAACATATGAATGTTTATATAACCTATCTATGAGGACGAGATCCATTTTAAAATAATGCCTCCAAGAAATAAATCCCAGTGTAGCTTGTGTCATGTTTTGAAACAAAATTGAAAAACAAATGTATAGCATTCCCAAGTTCCCCACTGATTTCAGCAGAGATCCAAACCCACCAACTAGTTGGAGGAATTGGGTCTATGGATGTGAGTCTCCTCTGAGTCCCCAACTGTCAACTCTTCCAGCTGCTTTTAACCTCCATATTATCCTGGAGTCTCCTGTACTAGCATTGCCTCTGAGATCATTCAATATTATAATTCAACATATCTAGAGTACTTTGTTTTACTTTATCATGGAATTAGGTGTAAGCATTTTTCTTTGCTATATATTAATCCTTTCACCCTAGAAAATATATTTCAAAGCCACCTAATATGGCTTGATCTATT
This sequence comes from Psammomys obesus, assembly GCF_907164565.1. Classification (NCBI taxonomy): domain Eukaryota; kingdom Metazoa; phylum Chordata; class Mammalia; order Rodentia; family Muridae; genus Psammomys; species Psammomys obesus. Next base: position 8,983,199 of record NW_026596433.1, on the reverse strand, counting down.
TTAAAGAAGTTGATAAAGATAAAGATGATATATTATTCCAGCTATGGAAACTGATGACCTGTGGACAAGAGGACGGTAGTTAAAGGTCTGACAAGCTAATCCATCACAAACATACTGTTGAAAACCTTCTGTAGGAAGTTAACTTCCTCATAGGTCAGATGTGCTTTGGTTTGGCATTGCAAATCACCCTGCTGATTTCACCTCTGAACACAATATTTGAGGTCATAAAAAAAAACAAGTAATAATAGTTGTAAAAGTGTGATTGACAAAACTCAAGTCTTAAATCATACATACCAAAAATATATCCTTCATAAAAACAGTTCAAAATGGCTAGTCCATCACTGATTTGTAACAAGTTCACAGAGAGGTGGATAATGCTCCCTGTCCAGTACATACATGAAATTGTTCTCCTTCTCTACCAAAAAACTGATCAAATACTTTTATATTTACTAGATTCTTAACCCTTGTCAAATAATCAACAATTTGCTTAACCTGCTCAAAATACTCTTCCACTTACACTGGAGCAACCAGTGGCTCTAGAGAAATACCATTGCTTAATTTTAATTGGGCCATGCTCTGAATTCACCACTCAGTAGACTCTGGAGCTGTAGCCTCAGACATAAAGAGAGAAGGTAGTACTCTGAGAGCAGGCAGGATTAGTAACATCAGACAAAGGTACCACTGGATCTCTCCTTGATCGGGAGCTTAACAAGTTTGGCTTGCTCTCATTGCCAGAAAGCTGGGACCACATCAAGGGGAAGAACATGAAGATCAGTGATCACAAGTCAGGGCTATACACTCAGGATATTTTAAAGGTACAGGAACACCTGGACTTTTCCTATTCTCATTTCTCTATCCTTGGAACCTCAAAATATGCCTGACCCTTCACAGCTCAGAAATCATTAAAATGAATCAACCTTTACTGAATTATGAACATGAAAGTTGGTTGTGGTTTTACTGAACTAGTTAGTCCTGAACAGGTTTGGGCTATTAGTAAGAAGAGAAGATGTGCTCATTTTAAGCTATGCAAGCTAATTTGATACCTCTTTTTCTTACCCAAGTAATTAGGGATTTCTCTAATTTTTACTGTTTTATTTCTTTATTATTTATTTGTTTGTTTGTTTACTTATCTATTTATTTATCTATTTTGAGCCCTGTCTATGTTTGACACCCACTCTAGTCTCTAACCTAAGGCCTAACTGCATCATTATGACTTCTGAGATTCTAAGTGTATACCGCCAATGCTTGCCTAGGCTTCACACATCTCAATGTACCTAAGCTTTTGAAACTTCAGTGTATTTATGAACCAGCGCCAGGATTGGAAGGAATTAAATAAGAGACTTTTCTGTTCATCAAGCAAGCTGCTACTTACTCTTAATATTAAGATTTGAATTTTTACATATTTAAGGGAATGGATGTGAAAGTGTGAAAGCTTCTCACATGAGACACAGGAAGCTCAAGAAAGAAGGTTCTGCCCTATTCCAAGTGTGCCTGTAAGCACATTAGAACCTTCATCCTATGAAGTATAAGCACTGATTCACCAAGTTAAAGAATCAGGACAAGACATTCTCTGGCTCTGCCTGTTTGGGATGCTTGCTTATTCCCATGAAGAGCACTTTGAACACACAATGGGCTTATTTCATGGCCACCCCATCCAGAACTCTGCATCTTTGATTCCAGTCTTAGGTGAGAAAACACAAGTTCCTCCTCCTGGGATTTACAGATTACAGCCAAGATTCTGGGTAGGTGACAGGACGGGACTCTCTTAAGGGAGTAGGCTCTAAACCTTGGTTCTCAGCCTTCCTGATCCTGTGACTCTTTAATAATGTTACTCTCGTTGGGACCCCCAACTGTAAAATTACTTTATTGTTCCCTCATCACTGTAAATTTGCTACTGTCGTGGACTGTAATGTAAATATCTGATATGCAGGCTATCTGCTGTGACCCTTCAAAGCATCACAACCCACAGGTTGAGAATCACTGATCTAAACTGCTGTTCTTCAATAAGATGCTTATCTATAATTTCTCCAGTATACATCGACCTTTATAATTCTTGTTTATTTCCTAAAAAAATAAAAAAAAATAAGGATTTCATCCAAAAGATACAAGGAAGCCTCCTTTGTTGTGAATTATAGGAAGAGTGGCTTAATGTTCTTGATGAAGATGATTTGGATCAAAAGATTTCTACAATTCAAAAGTAAAGATGCATTAAACACTCAGAGAACCAAAGATAGAAGCAATACATTTCTTGAAGGTTTTATTAGCTTGTTTTTAAGAAATTACCCACTTGAAATGAAGGCTCATGCCAAGAGGGTTCTTTTGCTCACACATGTGTAGTCACTTCATGAACAGATACATTGCTCAGGTTACAGCATTGCCTCTTGCTTGTAATCCCATCACTGGGGAGGTTATCACATTTTAATTGTTGTGGATTGGAGGATAGCTGTGGCTACATAGCTGAGTGCAGGCCAGCCTAGAATGTGGGTTTCAGATCCTGTGTGAGAGAAATTAAAAGAAGTATGTGTGTGCAATACCTGTGTGTTATTTCTGTCCAAATAGTATTAACATAGAGGAGTTAAAAATAGTTCACATGCTGAATAGATGACCCTGCTTGGTACATAAAGCTACTACTGAGTTCAACTTTCTCAACTATAGAAATATAGAGTAGTCTAGATAAAAGTCAGATTTGACTTCATGAAAACATTTTCCTGTACAGTACTCCATAGAATGATTTCTCCAGTAACAAAGGAACTTTCAGCTCTGTTAAAATCCAGAACCCCAGCCTTATCTAAAGCATCATCTTTCATACTGTATTGCTTTGTTTCATCAGTGTGTTTTCAGCTCATCATAGTCATCAGATCTAGAATGCCATAAAGTGTTACCTGGGTTTACATTATATTATAAATCAAATGTGTCCTCATGGTGGCTAAACAGATGTCACAGTGCTTAATAACTCTGGATATTTCCATTGCCAGAACCCACATGATGGCTTGCAACAACCCAGTTCCATTTCCAGGGTTTCTGACACTGTCCTCTGGGCTCAGTCACACAGGTGGTGCACAGATATTAATACACAATTTTTTTAAAAATTTTCTATGATTCTATACAGAGACTTGATTGGCAAAAACTATTCTAGGCAATATTTTAGCTTCCTTTTAATTTTTAAATTCTGATTATCATATGGATCTGGTCAATGAAACATTTACTCTAAATTTTCACTGAATTTAGAGATTGATAATTAACTTTCCATGTAAGTCAAAGAAGCATAAAATCCTTATTTTTCTATGTTTAAACTTTTATTAAAGATGCCATGCCCAAATCTGATTCTTTTGAGGCACTTCATGCATTTGTTACACGAGATTAAAAGTCATTCTTCCATTTGGTTTATGAACGCTTATATTTTATCATTTCGTATTGCTGATAGTCTTCTATGGAAGGATACTGCTGACTACTCAATAACTGAAACAAATGTCTCAAAATGGGTAAGCAGATCTCTTGGTTTCTGCCTTTGTGAACAAAGTCCTTATTGTGATCTAGGAGTTGGAAAGCTTATTGCTTTTAAAGAACACCCTAGGATTGCATTCTCTTGGAGTAGAAGAGGTATTGATCTATTTCGGGGAGGTTGTGAAGGGACCTTGTTAATGTAGTTAGAAGTTGTGAATCATCCTTCTTTAACTGGCTTTGAAAACCAAATAAACTTGAAGCACAGACACTAGAGATGATAGAGATGATGAGGCTCAACAAACTAAAACTTATGACTGTGGACCATCATGGACAAACAGAATAAAATAGAATTGTACATAGTTCTAAAGTAGTTTTCTCATCCCTGGGAGTGGCACTTGTCCCCAGCTTCTCTCCACTTAGTCACACTTCCTGTTTGAATTGAGCACAGATGAACCAATACAGCTCCTATGTCAGGCAGCTTTTCATTTCTACAACAGACCTGTAGAACTACACTTATAAAAAGAAAACATTTATTTTTGTAAAATAATGTGTGTGCTAACCTTCTCCTTTCATGTAATTTTACATGTATCAACTTTTCTTTTTTTTTTTTTTTAAATCTTTTATTTATTTTTTATTAATTACACTTTATTCATTTTGTATCCCCCCATAAGCCCCTCCCTCCTCCCCTGCCAATCCCACCCTCCCTCCCCTTTCTGCATGCATGCCACTCCCCAAGTCCACTGATAGGGGAGGTCCTCCTCTCCTTCTTTCTGATCTTAGTCTATCAGTTCTCATCAAAAGTGGCTGCATTGTCCTCTACTGTGGCCTGGTAAGGCTGCTCCCCCCCCAGGGGGAAGTGATCAAAGAGCAGGCCAATCAGATTATGTCAGAGGCAGTCCCTCTTCCCATTACTATGTAACCCACTTGGACACTGAACTGCCATGGGCTACACCTGTGCAGGGGTTCCAGGTCATCTCCACAAATAGTCCTTGGTTGGAGTATGAGTCTCTGGGAAGTTCCCTGTGTTCAAATTATCTTGTTCTGTTGCTCTGCTTGTGGAGTTCCCGTTCCCTCCAGCTCTTACTATTTCCCACTTCTTACATAAAATTCCATTCACTCTGCCCATCAGTTGGCCATCAGGCTCAGCATCTGCTTTGACAGTCTATACTGCAGAAGCTTTCAGAGGCCCTCTGTGGCAGGTTTCAAGGTTGTTTCCTGTTTTCTTCTGGCTTTCAGAGGCCCTCTGTAGCGGGTTCCGAGGTTGTTTCCTATTTTCATTTTCTTCTGATGTACATCCTCTTTGCCTTTCAGGATGGGGATTGAACATTTTAGTTAGGGTCCTCTCTTTTGCTTAGTTTGTTTAGATGTACAGCTTTTAGTGGGTTTATTCTATATTGTATGTTTATATGAGTGAGTATATACCGTGAGTGTCTTTTTGCTTCTGGGTCAACTCACTCAGGATGATCCTTTCCAGGTCCCACCATTTACCTGCAAATTTCATGATTTCCTTATTTTTCATTGCTGAGTAATACTCCATTGTATAGATGTACCACAGTTTCTGCATCCATTCTTCAGTTGAGGGGCATCTGGGTTGTTTCCAGCTTCTGGCTATTACAAATAAAGCTGCTACAAACATGGTTGAACAAATGTCCTTGTTGTGTACTTGCGCCTCTTTTGGGTATATGCCTAGGAGTGGTATGGCTGGATCTTGAGGAAGCGCTATTCCTAGTTGTCTGAGAAAGCGCCAGATTGATTTCCAGAGTGGTTGTACCAGTTTACATTCCCACCAGCAGTGGAGAAGCGTTCCCCTTTCTCCACAACCTCTCCAGCATGTGTTGTCCCTTGAGATTTTCATCTTGGCCATTCTGATGGGTGTAAGGTGAAATCTCAGGGTTGTTTTGATTTGCATTTCCCTAATGGCTAATGAGGTTGAGCATTTCTTTAAGTGCTTCTCTGCCATTCGATATTCCTCTGCAGAGAATTCTCTCTTTAGCTCTGTTCCCCATTTTTTAAGTGGATTACTTGGTTTGTTGCTTTTCAGCTTGTTTAGTTCTTTATATATATTGGATATGAGTCCTCTGTCAGATAAAGGGTTGGTGATGATTCTTTCCCAATCTGTAGGCAGTCGCTTTGTTTTGATGACGGTGTCCTTTGCTTTACAGAAGCTTTTCAATTTCATGAGGTCCCATTTATTGATTGTTGCTCTTAGAGCCTGTGCTGTTGGTGTTCTGTTCAGGAAGTTTTCTCCTGTACCAATGAGTTCTAGGGTATTCCCCACTTTTTTTTCTAGCCGATTTAATGTGTCTGGTTTTATGTTGAGGTCTTTGATCCACTTGGACTTCAGTTTTGTGCAGGGTGATAAGTATGGATCTATTTTCATTTTTCTACATGTAGACATCCAGTTGGACCAGCACCATTTGTTGAAGATGCTATCTTTTTTTCCATTGTATGGTTTTGGCATCTTTGTCAAAAATCAGGTGTCCGTAAGTGTGTGGGTTTATTTCTGGGTCTTCTGTTCGATTCCATTGATCCACCATTCTGTTTCTATGCCAGTACCATGCAGTTTTTATAACTGTTGCTCTATAGTACAGCTTGAGATCAGGGATGGAGATACCTCCAGAAGATCTTTTATTGTAGAGGATTGTTTTAGCAATTCTCGGTTTCTTGTTATTCCATACAAAGTTGAGAATTTTTCTTTCCAGGTCTGTAAAGAATTGTGTTGGCAATTTGATGGGAATTGCATTAAATCTGTAGATTGCTTTTGGTAAGATGGCCATTTTTACTATGTTAATCCTGCCAAGCCATGAGCATGGGAGATCTTTCCATCTTCTCATATCTTCCTCTAATTCTTTCTTCAGAGACTTGAAATTTTTTTCATACAAGTCTTTGACTT
>NW_026596433.1:8935128-8966862 GCF_907164565.1 Psammomys obesus | reverse complement strand
CTTCCTTATGATCTTAGTCTATCAAATCTCATCAGGAGTGGCTGCATTGTCATCTTCTGTGGCCTGGTAAGGCTGCTCCCCCCTCATGAGGAGTCAAATTTATTATTGATAAGCTTATTTTTTTATTACAAGCCTGAGAGGAATATTTCATGTGATGGGAGAAAATTCCTGAGAAGAAAATATATACTCACTTGTTAAGAAGAAAGCCTGTTGAGAGACAGGCAGAGAGAAAGATAGGACTCCTGCATTCCCTCTAATGCCAGAGCTGCATACCATCTGCCTCACAGTGGGGCTTACTTCTTAAAGCATATTTCCCAGGAAAACACCCTTAAAGATTTAATGATTTGCATATATGTCTCCTGAGGAAAGCAGCCACTAAGAAGTTGGACATGCCTCCCCACCCCCCAAGGGAGGAGCTGTCCTGTTAGGCCACAGAGGAGAGCTTTGCAGCCAGTCCTGAAGATACCTGATAAAACAGGATCAGATGAATGGGGAGGAAGTCCCCCCTATCAGTGGACTTGGAAAGGGGCACAGTGGAGGTGAGGGAGAGAGGGAGGGACTGGGAGGAAATGAGGGATCGGGACACGGCTGGGATACAGAGTTAATAAAATGTAACTGATAAGAAAAAAATAAAATTAAAAAAAAAACTGTCTAGAATAAGTAATAAAACATCATATATTAAGTAAAAAAAAACAAAACAAAATAAAAAAAAGAAGTTGGACATGATAGATTTGAAAACAGAAAGGGTACAAAGTTCAGTAGGAATAGGACTAAATTTTTTTAATTTTTTATTTAACTTTTATTAATTACACTTTATTCATTTTGTATCCCCCATAAGCCCTTCCCTCCTCCCCTCCCAGTCCCACCCTCCACCCCTTTCTGCATGCATGCTCCTCCTCAACTCCACTGATAGGGGAGGTCCTCCTCTCCTTCTTTCTGATCTTAGTCTATCAGTTCTCATCAGAAGTGGCTGCATTGTCAGGGTTCTAGGTTATCTCCACGGATAGTCCTTGGTTGGAGTATGAGTCTCTGGGAAGTTCCCTGTGTTCAAATTATCTGGTTCTGTTGCTCTCCTTGTGGAGTTCCTGTCCTCTCCAGCTCTTACTATTTCCCACTTTTTACATAAAATTCCATTCACTCTGCCCATCGGTTGGCCATCAGGCTCAGCATCTGCTTTGACAGTCTGCATGGCAGAGACTTTCAGAGGCCCTCTGTGGACTAAATTTTAAAACTGAATAAAATTTAAAAATGTAATGCCCTAATGTGCAGATGCAGACTGGTTAGACCCAATTTGTGTTTTGTATCAAAATGACAGACAAAAACATTTTAAGAAAGCCTGGGGCATGCCTTCTTGCCAAGAAGGTGCAGGAGAGCTGGCCCTAGTGGCATGGTTTGCAGGAGAGTTGGCAACCTGACTATGCTACTATGCAAATCCAAGACTTTGAGCTGGCCCAGCCCAACATCTCCATCTATGAACTTTTGGAACATGTGAAGAGGCTGATCCTGAACACCCAAAGCTGCTGGAAATCCATGGCTAGGGGCAACAGGAGGATATCCAGAATATCTGAGAGAGTCTTTGAGAAGATCTATTATTGATGATGTAGCACAAAGCTATAGGCCTTGACCCAAAGCATTGACTCCTTTTAGTGAACATTTGCAAATTGAACTGTTTGAGCAAAAGGATATTAGTGTGATACACAGTGGCTCAACACAGCCTACATGGAATGATTTAGTGATTTATATACACACATATACATGTATATATATATACATATATATATATATATACATGTATATGTGTGTTTTTTTATTTTCTTTTGTGGATTTAAAGGGTAGATAGCAGTAATAGAAGGATTGGGAAATTTGCGGGTTTGGGGTACATGATGGAAATTTCAGAAAGAGTCAATAAAATCATGTGTTAAAAAAGAAAGAAAAGAAATAAAAAGAAAGCAAAGGGTATATTTAACTAGCACCTTTCAGGAATCAGGTGCACAGGACAGAAGTCATGGTACAGTGCAGTAGTACAGGACAGGGAATGACTGTCTCATCCAGGACTCTTCTTGGCTCTATTCAGCTACCAAGCAACTGGCAACCTAAAATCCAAGCCTTAATTAAAATTCATGTTCACTACAAAAATAACAATGAAATATAATTTTCACTCTTAACTACTATTAATGACTCTTTTCTAAACAGTTCTACTCAAATATATTCCTTTATATGGTCAGATAAGACAACAAAGAAGGATCACTATTCTGAACTATTTGTGTATGAAATAAGAAAATCATCTAAGTGTGATATTCCTGAAAATTATTTCTTTGCTACCTTGTTTAAGACTGGTCAATTATTTTTGGTTGTGAGACTAGAGTTTAACTGCTGAGCTGGGAGAAGGTTCTCCCCTATCACAGGACTTAGGGAAGGGGCATAGAAGGAGAAGAGGGAGGGTGTGTGGTTCTAAGAGGAGACCAGGGAGTGGGCTGCAGTAGGGAAAAATTTGAATAAATTGTAATAAATGAATAATTTTCTAAAAGCCTGGTCAAATATAAAATTAGGTGTATCATGGGAAGAAACATAAAAGTTAAACAGAAACAGTCATTGTTGTGAGGATACTGAAACTTTTCCTTATTTTACTGACTGTATATTAAATACGTGCCCATACTATTCTTACTCTTTTCATGGGTTCATACCAGCATGTAGTAACTACTAATTTTTTTGTCATTTCAAGACTCTGGTATCAAATTTGTAAACACTGTGAAATGACAGGATCTTGTTTCTGTACTGTTGATTTACAGGTTTCCTTTTTAAAAATTCTCATTTAATATTTTCCAAAAATCTTTGAAGAGGACACTACTACATTGTATAAAGACATGCAAAGGAGTGTTGTGGACATCAAGAAATCCTCTGGTTTACAAACTGCTGTTGATAAGTCGTGTGATAAGGCTGATGCCCATAACCGAAGTGAGAATAACTTTCCAAATGATAATACTGAAGAATTAAAGCTTACATCTGTTCCTTCTCAGGAGGACTTTCTGACAGGTAACAGGAAGCTTTAAAGTAGTAATCAGATGAATGGAAGGACATCATCTCCTGATTTCATAAAACTGTAAATAGCATCACAGCAGTATTGGCCCACATCATGATATTAGAGCATGGGAAAAGTCTTTTTAAACAACAGTATAATTAAAAAATATAAGCATACATATATATATATATACATACATACATAAACACTTAGACACATTTACACACATGCATGTTTATACTCACATATATGCATGCATGTATGTGTGACAGATGTCCTCCTAATTTAGCCCCTGAAAGGATCCAGAATATCACCTGCTGTGTTTCTCACCTTTCCTTCTCCTGGTCCCTGAGTCAATGTAGGATATCTTTGATAATGAAATTATTACTATTGGAAAGACCACTTAGAGACAATGATTTGATTCAAAAACCAATCAAACTTCCTGGAAGATAAAGCCCTGTGCCGCTGTCAACAAACTGTGCAATCCTCCTGCAAAAACATTAATGTTGGTTTGATTTTTTATGGGAGATAAATCTTATCAAACACTTAGCATTATGTAACTACTGGATTCACAGGATCCACTACAACAAATATGTGAAGAATGATAAATAAGCTAAAACATACTTGAATCAACAATTAGCACCTCTCAAAATCAGATATGTTGTAAACACAAGAAATTTTCTGTGCAGAGTTGTGGAAATAGACTGAAAAACTCATTTTATCTGAATTGTTGGGAATCTGTCCTCTGAGAATGTTTTTAATCATGATATTTTTTGTTTATTTTGATTGTGAATATTGGAACAACTTTCTTCTCCAGTATAATTGATCCGCCTGGGGAGGATAATAACTAAAGGAGATTTTGGATTGTCCAAGGGACCTTACTTCCCTTCAGTTTCTTATGAAACTTAATAATGGAATCCCCACAATTTAATTTGCCTACATCCTTCCCTTCCTCTTATCCCTCATTATAATACATTCCTAATATTCTCTATTTCACTTTATTATTATTATTTACAATGTTCCACTTCTCTTTCATTTATGCCATAAATTAAATACTTTTATTGTTGCAATAAATGTTAGATTTGGAAAATGCCATTTGGCAATCTTCTCCATTTCAGTTACTCAGGAAGCTGCATTCATGTGATAGATCCACAAAAATAAATTTATTGCTTATTCCAAACTCCCATCAGAAGGGCATATTAAGTTCTGCTTAATAAATTAAAATGGGGGATTTCTCTGATCAAATTATTTCAGACTCTAGCCACCAAAGAGTCTGAAAGGCAAAAAATCAACTAACAGGGTATACCACAAAATCTGACTCAACCTGGGCATTATAGCAACACTTTTATTTGTAAGTGATTTCCATCTTGGTGTGAAAAGTTGCTTTAGAATATCATTTACGGGGGGCGGAGCCAAGATGGCGACTAGCACACACAGTTTCCGAGCTGTGGAAGAGATAAAGTTCTGAGTTGATGAGTGGAAGAACTTCTGAAGCCAAGGAAACAACTGAGAGACTTTCTAAACAACAGGGAACATCGCAGGAGGTGAAAAACTTGGTCTCCGGTCACCCAGGGACTTGTTTGGGGAAGGTGAGAAACGATCCTTTGATCTCTCCGCACTCCCCTCCCCCAGACCTCCCTCCTCCTCGGCACAGCGGAATCACCTTTCTCAGTGCAGACCTAACTGCCTGGGGCCTGCAGCCACTGAGGCGGAGCCCCAAGCCCTTTATCGGCAAAGGCCAGCAGTACTGTGTCTTGGAGCCCCAGATTCACGCAGCAGCTGCACCACCCTCCCAGGGCCCGAGTCTGCTAGACGCCATACTAGCTCCCCAGGATCGCGATCACTGACGGTACGGCCCGCCCAATCCCACAGTGACAGAGAATACGCTATATACTCACCAAAACCAGACAGAAACGCCATACAAGCTAGACACACCAGGCGCTGGGCCTCCGAAGCTTGGAGAGCACAGTAAAGAGACCCCAGGACTTCCCAGAAAGCATCTGGACTAGCAACCCAGTCTCCAGTTACAGCGGGACTTTCTAACCTGGCTGCGGAGCAGCACTGAGCTGGCGGGGCACATCAGCCCTCCAGTTTAAGACTAACCAGGGCCAAACCAGAGAACAGAAAGGCTGGTTACCCCGATTCCCACTGACGTGACCACCCTGAAATCTCCAGCTGCAGCAAGACCTCATAACCTGGCAGTGACAGCAGCACGGAACTGGCAGAGCACATCAAAGAAGCAGGACCAAACCAGAGAGCAGAGAGCCCAGATACGCCGATCTCTGCCAAGTGTCCTGCCTGTAAGTGAGTGCACCCTTGAGAATCTGCAGCTCCACTGATCCTGGGTTCTTCTAAAACAGAAGCCAGGCATCGAACCCCCTCCCACCCATATACCCACTTTGGGAAACAGAGGGGCACTTGGAACATTGAAGTTCCTGCTCTGTGGGTCTAATTGAGGAGTTAAGGCAGTTAATGCCAGAAATTGCTCTGCGATCATCACTAGCGCCTGCGACATATACATTGCAGAGCCCCTCCCACACACTCAAGAGTTCAACATTAGCCATCACTCTGTCCCTCGAGACACACGCCCACACCCACTTACACACACACACACACATATACACACGCACGCACGCACGCTTGCATTTGCCTCTGTTTGCGCCTGCATACTTTCCTCCCACAGGTACAGCTAGTCCTCAGCATAGGCTAAGGACACGGGACCTCTCTCAACTTCCTAAAGAATTCTCCAGACTCGAGAGAGAGACAGTACCAGTCTGATCGGCAGAATCCAAAAACAAACAGGGAAGGTCTCAGATAAGCCAATGGCCAGGGGTAGGCGAAAGAACACTTCCAACATAAATCAGGACATCATGACTTCACCAGCAAACCCCAAAATCGATGGATACTCCAATTCATCAGAAGCACAGGAAAATGACCTTAAAGCCATGCTTGCTCAATTATTTGAGGCTCATAAGGAGGAAATGGACAAATCTTTCAAAGAGATGGCCAGTCAATTGGAGGTAAAGAAAGAAGAAATAGACAAAACCCTTAAAGAAACACAGGCAAACATAGCCAAACAAATAGAGGCACAAGTAGAGAAAAAATTAGTGGCATACAAAAAGGAAATGAACAAAGAAATAGAGTCCATCGTAGAGAGACAGGTACCAAATTCAAACACATAAAAGAAATGGTGCAAGGCATGAAAACAGAATTAGAATCAATAAAGAAAACACAAAATGAGAAAACTCTTGAGCTGGAGAACTTGGAGAAAAGATCAGGAACCACAAAAGTAAGCATCACCAACAGAATACAAGAGATGGAAGAGAGAATCTCTGGAGCTGAATACACACTTTCAGAAATTGATACTTCTCTCAAAGAAAAAGTAAAATCAGAAAAATTCCAATCACAAAATATCCAAGAAATCAAGGATGCTATGAAAAGACAAAATCTAAGAATAATAGGAATTGAGGAAAAAGAAGACTCCAGGCTCCAAGGTCCAGAAAATATTTTCAAAAAAATCATAGAAGAAAATTTTCCCAACTTAAAGAAAGAGATGTCCATAAATATACAAGAAGCCTACAGAACACCAAATAGACTAGACCAGAAAAGAAACACATCATGTCACATCATAGTCAAAACACTAAATCTACAGAACAAAGAAAAGATATTAAAAGCAGCAAGGGAAAAAGGCCAAGTAACATATGAAGGTAGACCTATCAGAATCACACCAGACTTCTCATCAGAAACTATGAAAGCCAGAAGGGCCTGGGCAAGCATCATGGAGACTCTAAGAGATCACAAATGTCAACCCAGACTACTATACCCTGCAAAGCTTTCAATCAACATAGATGGAGAAAACAAAATATTCCATGACAAAACTAAATTTACGCAATATCTATACAGCAAACCAACCCTACAGAAGATACTAGAAGGAAAACTCCAATCCAACGAAAACGAATTCACCCAAGAAAACAGGGCATACAGATAATATCCCAACAAAAAGGAAAAGAAAACAAGCAATGAAACAAGGTAAGATCATCGACTCCATTACAAAAGGAACTAACATGCATTGGTCAATATTATCTATCAATATTAATGGACTCAACTCACCAATAAAAAGACACAGGCTAACAGTATGGGTACGGAAACAAGACCCAACATTCTGTTGCATCCAAGAAACACACCTATGCAACAAAGATAAACACTACCTCAGAGTAAAGGGCTGGAAAAATGTTTTTCAAGCAAATGGTTCCAGAAAACAAGCTGGAGTAGCCATCCTAATATCTAATAAAATAGACTTTCATCCGAAGTTAATCAAAAAAGATAAGGAGGGCCACTATATTCTCATCAAAGGAAAAATCCAACAAGAGGACATCACAATTTTGAATATCTATGCCCCAAATACAAGAGCACCTACATTCGTAAATGAAACAATATTAAAGCTTAAATCATACATTGATCCTAATACCTTAATAGTGGGAGACTTCAACACCCCACTCTCATCAAGGGACAGATCAACCAGACAGACACCAAATAGGGAAATAAAAGCACTCACAGAATCCCTAAATCAAATGGACCTAATAGACGTCTACAGATCTTTTCACCCAAACTCAAAAGAGTACACCTTCTTTTCAGCACCACATGGAACCTTCTCCAAAATAGACCATATAGTTGGTCACAAAGCAAGCCTCAACAGATACAAAAGGATTGAAATAATCCCTTGTATACTATCTGACCACCATGGACTAAAGCTGGACCTCAACAACAACAGAAACAACAAAAAGCTGACACGCACATGGAAACTGAACAACTTACTACTCAATGACAGCTGGGTCAAGGAAGAAATAAAGAAAGAAATTAAAGACTTTCTAGAATTCAATGAAAATGAAGGCACAACATACCCAAATTTATGGGACACATTGAAAGCAGTGCTCAGAGGAAAATTTATAGCACTAAGTGCCTACAAGAAGAAATCTGTAACATCACATACAAACAACTTAATGGCCCAACTGAAAAACCTAGAAAAAAAAAGAAGCAGATACACCCAAGAGGAGCAGACGGCTGGAAATAATCAAAGTAAGGGCAGAAATCAATCAATTAGAAACAAATAAAATTATCCAAAGAATCAATGAAACAAAAAGCTGGTTCTTTGAGAAAATCAACAAGATAGACAAACCCTTAGCCAAACTAACTAAAAAGCAGAGAGAAACCATACAAATCAGCAAAATCAGAAAGGAAAATGGGGACATAAGTACAGACACTTAGGAAATCCAAACGATTATTAGGTCATACTACAAAAGCCTATATGGCACAAAATTTGAAAATCTAAATGAAATGGATAACTTTCTTGACAGATTCCATCTACCAAAATTAAGTCAAGATCAGGTAGAAAGACTGAATAGCCCTATATCTCCCAAGGAAATTGAAGCAGTCATTAACAGTCTCCCCTCCAAAAAAAGCCCTGGACCAGATGGCTTCAGCACAGAATTCTACAAGACCTTCAAAGAAGTACTAACACCAATTCTCCTCAAACTATTCCACAAAATAGAAATAGAAGGAACACTACCAAACTCATTCTATGAAGCCATAGTCACTTTGATACCTAAACCACACAAAGATCCAACAAAAAAAGAGAACTTCAGACCTATCTCTCTTATGAACATTGATGCAAAAATACTCAATAAAATACATGCAAACCGAATCCAAGAACACATCAAAGATATCATCCACCATGACCAAGTAGGCTTCATCCCAGGAATGCAAGGGTGGTTCAACATACGGAAATCCATCAATGTAATCCACCACATAAACAAAATGAAGGAGAAAAACCACATGATCATCTCCTTATATGCTGAAAAAGCATTTGACAAAGTCCAACACCCATTTATGTTTAAAGTCTTGGAGAGATCAGGGATACAAGGCACATACCTAAAGATAGTAAAGGCAATATACAGCAAGCCTATAGCCAACATCAAACTCAATGGAGAGAAACTTAAATCAATCCCACTGAAATCAGGGACAAGACAAGGCTGCCCACTCTCTCCATATCTCTTTAACATTGTACTTGAAGTCCTAGCCAGAGCAATAAGACAACTAAAGGAGATCAAGGGGATACAAATCGGAAAGGAAGAGGTCAAAGTGTCACTATTTGCAGATGATATGATAGTATACATGAGCGACCCCAAAGATTCAACCAGAGAACTTCTTCAGCTGATAAACACCATCAGCAAAGTGGCAGGATACAAAATCAACTCAAAAAAATCAGAAGCCCTCTTGTATACCAAAGACAAAAAGGCTGAAAAAAAATTAGGGAAACAACACCCTTCACAATAGCCACTAATAACATAAAGTACCTTGGTGTGACTCTAACCAAGCAAGTGAAAGACCTGTTTGAGAAAAATTTAAGTCTTTGAAGAAAGAAATTGAAGAAGATCTCAGAAGATGGAAAGATCTCCCGTGCTCATGGATTGGTAGGATTAACATTGTAAAAATGGCCATCCTGCCAAAAACAATCTACAGATTCAATGCAATTCCCATCAAAATACCAACTCAATTCTTTACAGACCTTGAAAAAAAGATTCTCAGCTTCATATGGAGAAACAAAACACCCAGAATCTCCAAAACGATCCTGTACAACAACAGATCATCTGGAGGTATCTCCATTCCCGATCTCAAGCTGTACTACAGGGCAACAGTAATAAAAACTGCATGGTATTGGCATAGAAACAGAAAGGAGGATCAATGGAATCGCATAGAAGACCCAGAAATAAACCCACACACCTATGAATACTCAATATTTGACAAAGAAGCCAAATCCATTCAATGGAAAAAAGACAGCATCTTCAACAAATGGTGCTGGACCAACTGGATGTCTACATGCAGAAAAATGAAAATAGATCCATATTTATCACCCTGCACAAAACTAAAGTCCAAGTGGATCAAGGATCTCAACATAAAACCAGATACTCTAAATCAGTTGGAAAAAAAATGGGAAACAGCCTAGAACTCATTGGCACAGGAGACAACTTCCTGAACAGAACACCAACAGCACAGGCTCTAAGAGCAACAATCAATAAATGGGACCTCATGAAACTGAAAAGCTTCTGTAAAGCAAAAGACACTGTCATCAAAACAAATAGACAGCCTACAGATTGGGAAAGAATCTTCACCAACCCTTTATCTGACAGAGGGCTAATATCCAGTATATGTAAAGAACTAAAGAAGCAGAAAAGCAACAAACCAAGTAATCCACTTAAAAAATGGGGAACAGAGCTAAACAGAGAATTCTCGAAAGAGGAACATCGAATGGCAGAGAAACACTTAAAGAAATGCTCAACCTCATTAGCCATTAGGGAAATGCAAATCAAAACGACCCTGAGATTTCACCTTACACCCATCAGAATGGCCAGGATGAAAACCTCAAGTGATAGCACATGCTGGAGAGGTTGTGGAGAAAAGGGAACCCTCCTCCATTGCTGGTGGGAATGTAAACTGGTTCAACCACTTTGGAAGTCAATCTGGTGCTTTCTCAGACAACTAGGAAGATAATCATGAAAGTGGACACAGGCGAAGGTGATTAATCCTCATTTAGAAAGACAAGTGGGATGTGCATTGAACTTATGACAGGAGTCTACCACAAAAGGCATCTGAAAGACTCTACCTAGCAATGTTTCAAAGCAGACACTAAGACTCATAACCAAACCCTCGGCAGAGTGCAGGGAATCATATGAAAGAAGGGAAGTTAGTATGATATGGAAGGATAGGAGCTCTACAAGGACCAAACATATCTGGGCACAGGGTCTTTTCTGAGACTGACACTCAACCAAGGACCATCTATGGATATAACCTAGAACTTCTGCTCAGATGTGGCCCGTGGTAGCTCAGTAACCAAGTAGTTTTCCAAAGTAAGGGGAACACGGACTATTTCTAACAGGATCTCAAGGGCAGGCTGTTTGACACCCCCCCCAGGGGAGGAGCAGTCTGTTAGGCCACAGAGGAGGACTTTGCAGCCAGCCCTGAAGATACCTGATAAAACAGGGTCAGATGATAGGGGAGGAGGTCCTCCCCTATCAGTGGACTTGGAAAGGGGCAGGGAGGAGACCAGGGAAGGAGTGTGGGGTTGGGGAGGAAATGAAGGAGCGGGATACAGCTGGGACACAGAGTTAACAAAATGTAACTAAAAAGAAAAAAATAATAAAAAAATAAAAAATAAATAAAAAAAAATTTAAAAAAAAGAGAAAAAAAACCAGAATATCATTTACATTAGAAATTCATTTGGCTCAGTGTTTGTGGGCTCATGGCATTGCTATAGGGTAGGTATGAGGTCACAATGTCACAGCAGGTGAAGTGGCTGACTTAGTTAAGAAGCAGAGGACAATGACAGCTCATACTCACTGAGCTTTCTCCTGTTTATGCATTCCAGAAACCATGCTTGTAATTTCACAGCCAATAATAGTTGTTATAATTCCAGAATCATGGACAGAAGGTAACATAATTGAAATAATCCTGCAGAGTTGTGCTTAGAGAACTGTATCATAGATGGTTCCAGATAAAATACCATTAACAATCAAAATTAAGCATCACACATGATAAAGTTGGAAGTAGATTCCAATTGTAAGAATGTGCACAAAGGCCTGAAAAGGTGATTCAATATCTAAAGCAACTGAGATACAAACTTTTAACTGACATGAGTTCTGATCATCAACACTGTAATTAATATAAAAACTAAAAATTGGTGGCTACAGCTGGGATACAAAGTGAATAAACTATAATTAATTTAAAAATTTATTTAAAGAAAATAAAAATTTAATTTAAAAAAAGCTTCAGAAAAAGTGTCTATGACATATTGTATTTTAATTATTATATGTGGATACCAGGAATAAAAATTGGAAATAGGGGTGTCCTACACATACCGTATAAGATATTTTATTCTCTGTGTTCTCATGTGTGTTTATTGAAGAATTGGAGATCATGACTCCAACCACAAAACCCTCAGTAAGAATTTGAAATGAGGTGTCCTACACATATTATGGAAAGTTTTTTCATTCTCTGTGTTCTCAGGTGTGCTTCTTTAAGTACTGGAGATCATGACCCTGACCACAAAACCCTCAACAATGATATACATATACAATGGGTTATTCCAAGGGAACACTGTGTCCTTGCACACCAGTTAGAAATAGAAGGCATAATCATGGTTGTAGTGATGCAGTGAAAACAGAACAGAAATTAGAATTCGTAGTGATTCATTTACGTAATTTCTTCCTTCAGTTGGTTCATTGCAAATGTAAATGAGAAAGGATAATAACACACATGGTTTGAGATTAATATACTTCACATAAACCACAGTGAATGTTTGGTTTACAGCATGAGACAAGTCAATAAAGTCTACCAAGGTGACAAATGAAGATAGAAGATTTTGAGAACAGAGAGTCAAGAAGTAAGAAGTTAAATTACAGTTTTACTCAGAAATCATAAAATGGCAATCAGTTTCCCTTCAGGAAAACAAAGCAATGGGCATGAGCATCATGGTTAAATTATACCATAATCATGAAGGAGTCCCTGTGTAGCACAGTCATGATGTACTGTTTAGCCCATGAAGAGATACCAGTAGTTGCCAGTTAGGAGTTAAAATCACATTCTCTCCAAGGATTTACTTCTGATAGCCTTTATTCAACAAGAGGCTGACTGGATGTGACAGTGGTATCATAGAACCTTTCCTTCAAAAAACCTGGAGCTTCTTCCAGTGGATAATTTTGTCCTGTGTATTCCTCGATATTTTGGTAAAAACAAAACAAAAAAGGAGCATATTGCAAAATACTTAAGAATCAATTTGGAAGTAAACATAATTCTCAAAAACAAAAACAGCAGGAAAATTAAAACATAAAAAATCACACGAATATAATTTAACTCCCTGAAATATTTGAAATATCTAAAAATAATTCAGAATCATAAAGTTAAAATTATTAAATAAGCAAAAGAGAAAATAATAATTATTTTTTTGTTTTTTTATATTAATTACAGTTTATTTACATTGTATCCCAGCTGTAGTGCCCTTCCTCATTCCCTCTTAATCCCACCCTCCCTCCCTCATCTTTTCCCTGCTCTTTTCTAAGTACACTGACAGGGAGGTCCTCTTCCCCTTCCTCTGACCCTAGTTTATCAGGTCTCATCAGGACTGGCTGCAGTGGCCTCTTCTGTGGCCTAGCAAGGCAGCTCCTCCCTTTGGATGAAGGGGGAGGTCAAAGGGTTAGTCACTGAGTTCATATCTGAGTCAGTCCCTGTTCACCTTCCTGGGGCACCCAATTTGGATACTGAGCTGCCATGGGTAGCTGTCTGAGCAGGGGTCCTACGTTTGATCCATGCATGGTCCCTGGTTAGAGAATCATTTTCAGAAAAGACTCCTGTGCCCAGATATATTTGGTCCTTGTGGAGCTCCTGTCCTCTCTAGGTCTTACTAACATCCCCTTTTTCCATAAGATTCCCTGTACTCTGCCAAAGGATTGATTATGAGTCTCAGCATCTTCTTTGATACTCGAAAGAGCCAGAACCTGGAAACAAACCAGATATCCCTCTATGGAGGAATGGATACAGAAATTGTGGTACACTTACACAATGGAATACTAATCAGCAATTAAAAACAAGGAAATCATGAAATTTGCAAGCAAATGCTGGGATCTGGAAAAGATCATCCTGAATGAGGTATTCCAGAAGCAGAAAGACACACATGGTATTTACTCACTTATATGTGGATACTAGACTTAAAAGATAGGATAAACATACTAAAACCTGTACACGTAAAGAAGCAAAACAAGAAGCAGGACCCCGGGTAAGATGATCAATCCTCACTTAGAAAGACAAATGGGATAGACATTGTAAGTAGGAGAAAACAAAAAACAGGACAGGAGCCTACAATAGAGGGCCTCTGAAAGAGTCTACCTTGCAGAGAAAATAAATTTGTGACAGGAGGATGATTATATAGATACTTCTAATTTATGCAAAACACATATGCACGTTTAAAACTTACATTAAATAAAAATATTTTTAAGGAAACAGGCTAAATTTAGTGAAAGAGAATACAAAGTAGACTATACATATAATTGTTATTATATAAAAAGAAATATAAGAAATAGACACAAATAAATAAGTGCCATCAAATACCATTGACAAAAATCAATACATCTTATTTTAAAAGTGAAGAAAAATCTAGTCTAAGAATAAAAAGAAAACATAGAAATCCATTTGTCACTTGGATTGTTTATGAACATTGTTTTAAAATTATATGAAGACACAAAGACATTGAGACTTAGAGAAAGTTCTGATAAGACAATTTAAACAAATATAAATTGCACTGGTAGATTATGGTTTGTCCTCTTCTAAATCACTTTGAAGAGTGAAAACATGGCAACTTGTAAGCAATACTTAAACAGGTATTTGTGTTCTTAGGAGAAACTCATTATCTTCTCTTGAGAATGAGCTACTGCTTTCACGAGGTTGCACTGCTTACCCTGTGAGATGGTTTCTATTGTTTGCCCACTTGACATGATCTAGAATCACCAAAAGATAAACCTCCTCAGATGCCTGTGGGATAAGCTCTTGATTAGATCAACTGAGGTGGAAAAAATTCTGAAATAGTGTAGGTGTAGCACTTTAGCAATTGTTGGCTCCATTACATGGGTTGAGGTTCTAGATGTATTAAAACTCTAAAACAATCTGAGCATGCTTTTCATCCAGCCTCCTCTTGGCCATGATGCATTAGCTCCCTTCAAACTGTGAACCAGAATTTACTGTCCTCACATTAAGTTACTCTTCTCAGTTATTTCATCACATCAGTGAAACAAGGAACTAAGTATCTAAGGGCATTGTTAAGAAGCAAGTCATGCAAACAAATTTTCCATTTCTATTTGTCCATTTCCCTTCTCCTCCTCAGCCATATTGTTCCTGTTGGCAAGCTGTATGGAGCTCCAAGATAGGGACTCTATGACTTGTACCAACAGTAGATTTCCCTCAGTGAACATGTATAGGAATATGAAAACACGAAGACAGAAACTATGTAGTATTAATCATACTAAAATGTATTTTATTGAGGTTTAGTATGTAACTCAGTGCTGAAAGTTGGACCCTGATTCTAATCCATACCACTGGATAAATGAATCTTGAGCTTTAAAAACTTAAATATTTATTAAATGGTTTGGTAACCATGAAAAAACCTCACATACAAAAATTTCCTTTCTATGCATTCATTCTTAAGATTTATTATCCCATTATTATAAAAGTATTTTCATTATATAGTTATGAGAATAGGAGGAAAGCATACATGTAGAGCAGTAGGAAATTAGCTTAAATTATTTTAATAAATACAGTATAATTAATATTGGCAAAGATTTTTAATGATAATTATTAAAATATTAAAAATGCGGATCCAAGATGGCTGCACCTGGAGGACGATGTTCATGACCAGCAGCACAGCAGGGACAGAGAGTGAGCAATACACAGAATTCTTGGCCCTAACACACCAAAGACTGTGCTTCCCAGGTGAGAGGAAAGCCCATGTTGTGGGAATCAGTTGGGTTCAGGTCACCCAGCTAAACTTCTGGAAGATTACCAGGTCCCCCCTGGCACTTGGTCGCCAGCCCAGAGCCACACCCTTGTTTGCTCTGATCACTGCTCTAGTCTGAACTTTGGGCCCCACAACATCTGAGACTGGAGTTTCCTTTCTGGAGAAAACCCTATGGTAAAGGAAGCAATCAGGAACCAACCCCAAGACACTCAGACTAACGCTGCAAGAGGTACTGGGGTCAGGAAGACATTCAGCTGCCAGCCCAGAGACCTGTTGTGCACCTGACTCACTGTCCCAGAAAGAATTGTGGGCCCCAGGGCACCAGAGACTATCTTTCTCTGTAGGGAGGAAAACCCACAGTGTGGGAAACAGCAGGTCCTAACTCAAGGCACCACAACTTCCACCCTCCCACTTCCAACGCATCCAAGGTTCCTGTAGGAGCCCAGTCAAGAGCACAGCAGAGTCACTATGCCTGCATGCTCTACTCGCCATCCCAGATGGAACTGCAGATGCCAAAACACCACAAACTAGGTCTTCCTGTTGGGAGGAAACCCCACAGTGGAGGATACATCAGGACCGACCTCAGAACACCAGAAGCGTTCCTGGGTTCCTACAGGCTCCAGGCTCTGGCCTCTGGTTGCACACATGAGCACTGTGCTCAAATGCCATGTATTACCACTAGGGTACTGGAGCACACAGCTCCAACAGACCTACAGAAGCCTGAGAGCCATTGGATCAGCCTCCAGGTACTGCTCTAAGGTGCAACTAGTTATCACTAGCTAAATTGAAGAAACCACTGGGCTTCCTGTTTCTTCAAGTAGACTATACTCAGAAAACACAGTAAAGAGCAATAGCAACAGCTCAATAATTTCTGAGCAAGAAACATAGCAGCAGGGTAGCTCTCTCCAGGACTTCTCCTGCGAAGAGGAGAGCCTTCCTGACTAACAAAGACCGTATTTACCCCACAGGTTCTTACTCCTGAGGTGAACTGTGGCAATTCCTGAAAAGCACCACCAATTGGTTGACCATACTCAAAGAGCTGAGGAGGTGTCCTTCAGAACCTTTCCAAGGGGATTCTCCCCACCCCAGGATTCCAACAGGTACCAAAAATAAACATCTCACACATGAGACACCAACATGGGTAGAGGCCATTTTAAAAGCACAACCAACAAAAGGCAAAAGAATATGGCATGCCAGAACTCAGTTATGGAGGGGCAAGCAGCCCTGGACATAAGTGAAATTTAAGAAGATGTCCTTACATCTATGCTTATAAAGAGGATAATGAAGGAAACAAATAAAATATGTAAAGAATTAGAGGGAGATAAAGTCAATCAGATTATGGTCATCAGTAAAGAAATGCAGGAGGATGCTTTGAAACATTTTGTGGCTTTCAGAGAGGAAATGATTAAATCATTGAAAGAAATAAAAGAAATAGAGGAATGTTCAAACAGGTGAAGGAATTGAAGAAAAAAACAGAAAAATACAGTCAGACAGGTGAAGGAAATAAAAAAAATGGTTCAGGATCTGAAAATAGAATTGGAAAAATTAAAGAAAACACAAACGGAGGAAACCATGGAGAGAAAGAACTTAGGAAAGAACACAGGAACTACAGAGGTAAGCATAACCAACAGATTACAAGACATGGAAGAAAGAATCTCAAGTGTGGAAGATACAATGGAAGAAATGGATGTAGCTGTCAAAGAAAATAATAAATCCAAGAAATTCAAGACAACATGAAAATACAACATCTAAGAATAATAGGAATAGAGGAAAAAGAAGATTCCTGTCACCAAGGCCCAGAAAAAATTTCCACAAAATCATAGAAGAAAATTTCCCCAACTTAAAGGAGAGGCCTATAAGAATACAAGAGGTCTACACAACACCTAATAAATTAGACCAGAAAATCCTCCTGCCACATAATAATCAAAATATTAAGTATACAGAAGAAAAAACTACCAAAAGCTGCAAGGGATAAAGGACAAGTAATATACAATGGTAAACCCATCAGAATCACACCTGACTACTCAACAAAGACTAACTTCAGAAGGGCCTGGACAGATACAATGCAGACCCTAGGAGAACATAGATGTCAGACCAGGCTATTATACAAAGGACAGGTCAACAAAATAGAAATTAAACAAAGAAACACTGACTATAACAGAGGTGATGAATCAAATGGACCTAAAAGACATTGACAGAAACTTTCACCCAAAAACAAGAGAATTTACCTTCTTGTCAGCACCTCATAGAACCTTCCCCCAAATAGACCATATATTTGGTTACAAAGCAAGCCTCAACAGATACAAGAAGATTGAAATAATCCCCTGTATTCTATCTGACCACCATGGACTAAAGCTGGACCTCAAAAACAACAGAAATAGAAAAAAAAAGCCTACAAACACATGGAAAATGAACAAATCACTACTCAATAACAGCAGTTTTAGGGAAGGACTAAAGAAAGTAATTAAAGTCTTCCTAGATTAAATGAAAGCAAAAGAACAACATACCCAAACTTATTGGAAACAATAAAAGCCGGGCTAAGAGGAAAGTTGATAGCAATAACTACCTTTATAAGAAATTCAAAACATCTCATTCAAGCAACTTAATGGCTCACCAAAAAGCCCTAGAAAAAAAGAAGCAGACATACCCAAGAGGAGTAGATGGCTGGTAATAATAAAAATCACGGCTGCAATCAACCAAATAGAAACAAATAAAACAATTTAAAGAACCAATGAAACCAAGAGCTGGTTCTTTGAGAAAATCAACAAGATAGTCAAGCCCTTAGCCAAAGTAACTAAAAAGCAGAGAGACACAATTCAAATCAACAAAATCAGAAGTCAAAAGGAGTTACATAACAACGGACACCGAGTAAATCCAAACAATCATTAGGTCTTACTTCAAAAGCCTATACAGCACAAAATTTGAAAATCTAAATGAAATTGACAATTTTCTTGATTGATTCCACTTAGTGAAGCTGAATCAAGACCAGGTAAATCAATTAAATAGCTCAATATCCCCTAAGGAAATAGAAGCTGTCATCAAAATTCTCCCATCCAAAAAAAGCCCAGGGCCAGATGGTTTCAGCACAGAATTCTACCAGACCTTCAAAGAAGAGCTAACTACAATACTCTTCAAAGTAGTCCACAAAATAGAAACAGAAGAAACACTACCAAAGTAATTCTATGAAGCCACAGTCACCTTGGTACCTAAACTTCACAAAGATCCATCATAGAAAGAGAATTTCAGGCCAATCTCCCTAATGAACATTGATGCACAAATACACAACAAAATACTTGCAAACCAAATACAAGAACACATCAAAGATATCATCCATTATGACCAAGTAGACTTTAACCTAGGTATGCAGAGGTAGTTCAATATATGGAAATCCATCATTGTAATCCACCACATAAACAAACTGAAAGAAAGAAAGAAAGAAAAAACAATGTATGGTAATCTCCTTAGATGCTGAAAAAGCATTTGATAAAAACTAACACCCATGCATGTTTAAAGTCTTGGAGAGATCAGGGATACAAGCACCTATCTAAACATAGTAAAGGTAATTTAGAGCAAACCTATAGCCAATATCAAACTAAATGGAGAGAAACCTAAATCAGTCCTACTGAAATCAGGGCAAGGCTGCCTACTCTCTCCATAGCTCTTCAACATAGCTCTTGAAGTCCTTGATAGAGCAATAAGAAAATTAAGAGATCAAGGGGATATAAATAGGAAAGGAAGAAGTCAAAGAATCCATATTTGCAGACGATATGATACTATACTAAGTGACCCCAACATTTCTACCAGGAAATTCCTACAGCTGATAAACACCTTCAGCAAAGTGACTAGATACAAAATTAACTAAAAAAAATATCAGCAACGCTTCTGTATACAAAAGACAAAAGGGCTGAGAAAGAAATTAGGGAAACAACACCATTCACAATAGCCACAGAAGACATAGAGTAAATTGGTGTGGCCCCAACTAAGCCAGTCAAAGACCCTGAAATAAACCCACACACTTATGGATTCCTGATCTTTGACAAAGATGCCAAAACCTTACAATGGAAAAATGATAGCATCTTCAAAAAATGGTGCTAGTGTCACTAGATGTCTACATGTAGAAACATGCAAATAGATCCATGCTTATCAACTTGCACAAAACTAATGCCCAAGTGGATCAAAGACTTCAATACAAAACCAAACACATTAAACCTGTTAGAAGAAAAAGTGGGGAAGAGCATTGAACTCACTGGCACAGGAGACAACTTCCTGAACAGAACTCCAACAGCACAGGCTCTAACTTCAACAATCAATAAACGGGACCTCATGAAACTAAAAAGCTTCTGTAAAGCAAAGGACACTGTCATCGGAACAAAACGATTGCCTACAGATTGAGAAAGGATCTTCACCAACCCTATACCTGACAGAGGGCTAATATGCAGGCATCAAAAATTCAAGTAAGCCAATTTTAAAAATGGGATACAGAGCTAAACAGAGAATTCTCAATAGAGGAATATTGATTGGCAGAGAAACGTTGCTTAAACTTCCTTCAACATCTGTCGTTATCAGGGAGATGCAAATCAAAACGACACTGAGATTTCACCTTACCACCATCAAAATGGCTAAGATTGAAAACTCAAGTGACAACACATGCAGGAGAGGATGTAGACAAAGGAGAACTCTCTGTAATGTAAACTTGTACAACCACTTTGGAAATCAATCTGGCGCTTTCTCTGACAATTAAAATAGCGCTTCCTCAAGATTCAGCTATACTACTCCTAGGCATATATCTAAAAGTTACTCAAGTATACAAACAAGGACATTTGCTCAACCATGTTTGTAGCAGCTTTATATGTAATAGCCAGAAGCTGGAAACAAACCAGATGGCCCTCAGCTGAGGAATGGATGCAGAAATTGTGGTACATTTACACAATGGAAGAAGACTCAGCAATTAAAAACAAGGAAATCATGAAATTTGCAGGCAAATGGTGGGAACTAGAAAAGATCATCTTGAGTGACGTATCCCAGAAGCAGGAAGACACACAGGGTTTATACTCATTCATAAGTGGATATTAGACAGATATAATATAGGATAAACATACTAAAATCTGTACACCTAAAGAAACTAATCGAGAAGGATGACTCTAGGTAAGATGCTCAATCCTCATTCAGAAAGGCAAAGAGGATGGACATCAGAAGAGGGAGAAAACAGGGAACAGGACAGGAGCCTACCACAGAGGGACTCTGAAAGATTTTACCCAACAGTGTGTCAAAGCAGATGCTGAGACTCATAACCAAACTTTGGCCAGAGTGCAGGGAAGCTTATAAAAGTAGGGGGAGATAGAAATACCTGGAGGGTACAGGAGCTCCCCGAGGAGAGCAACAGAACCTAAAAACTTGGACACAGAGGTTTTTTCTGGGATTGATACTTTGACCAAGGACCATGCATGGATATAACCTAGAACCCCTGCACAGATTTAGCCCATGGCACTCAGTGTCCAAGTGGGTACAGTAGTATTGGGAACAGGGACTGTCTCTGATATAAACTGACTGGACTGATCTTTGATCACCTCTGGGGGTGAAGCCTTACCAGGCCACAGAGGAAGACAATGCAGCCACTCCTTATGTGACCTGATAGTCTAAGATCAGATGGAAGAAGAGGAGAACCACCCCTATCAGTGGATGGTGGTGGGGCATGGGTGGAGGAGAGACAGAGAGAGAAAGAGAGAGAGAGAGGGTGGGCTTTGAAGGGAAGAGAGAGGGAGCTACAGGTGGGATACAAAGTGAATAAACTGTTATTAATAAAAATATTTTCTTAAAAAAGGAAAAAAATATTCATAATGCTTGGTTGAGTGAATATTACAATTCAGAAACCTGAATATGCAACACATATCTATTTTCTAAAATGAGCTCAGCTGAATGTTTACACCTACATTTACACATTTAATTTTACATATCTTTCTCCATTTTGAGTGGCTTATTGCTGTACTTTAAAAATGTGCATGCATTTTTTGCAGAATCTGTCCCCTGATTTCCACAAAGTTTCTTGGTTGAAAAATTAAGTGACTAGACATATAAAAAATATCCCATGCACATTCTTATTTGCTTGCCTGTGATTATTGATAGTTGTTTGGTAGAGTAAAATTACTTTGTTGCTTCTTATTCATCATAGAGTCAGTATATACCCAGAATTGATCATGGTAAAATTCTCCATGAATCCACAGGATTCATTAAGTATAATATGCTCAGGTGGCAGAGCCAAGATGGCGACTAAGTGGAAGAGCTGAATGCCTGAGTTGGTGAGTGGAAGGACTTCTGAAGCCAGGAAAATGACAGTGAAGCTTTCTAAATGACAGGAAACATCCCACGAGGTGAGAACTTTGGTCTCAGGTCACCTGTGGACCTGTTCAGGGAAGGAGAGAAATGATCCTTTGATCTCCAGGCACTCCCTTTACTAGGACCACCCTCCTCCTCGGCACAGCCGACTCACCCTCACCAAGATTCTCAGCTCAGAGCTCACTGCCTGGGGACTGCAGTGGCTGAGGTGAGGCTCCTAGCCCCTTAGCCACAACTGCCAGCTGCACCAGTCTTGGAGTCCCAAATCTGTGGCACCATCCTCCCAAGGTCCCAGGTCTGCTATCGGCCATACTGACTCTGCAGGGTCTCTCAGCCATTGACTGTATGGCCTGCCCAAACCCTTCATGACAGATAATACACTATATAGCCACCAAAGCGTAGCAGACCTGCCATACAAGTTAGGCACACCAGGCGCTGGGCTTCCCAGGCCTGGAGAGCATAGTAGAGGGCCCCCAGGATTTCCCAGAAGGCATCTGGACCAGCATCCCAGTCTCCAGCTGCAGCTGGACTTCCTAACCTGGTGGCTGCAGCAGCACTGAGCTGGCTGAACATGTCAGTCCTCCTGCATAAGACCAAGCAGGGCCAAACCAGAGAGCAGAGAGCCTGGATACCCCTATCCTTCCTGATGTGACCTGCTTGAGAGTGAGTGCGCCCTAGAGTGTCTGCAAAGCCCCAGATCCAGGGTACTTCTAAAGTAGAAGCCAGGCATTGGACCCCTCCCACCCACATACACACTGTGGGAAACAGAGGGTCACTTGAGATATTGAAGCCCCTGCTCTGTGGGTCCAACTGAGGAGTTTTGGCAGATAACGCCAGAAATTGTGCTGTGATAATCACCAGTGCCTGCTAAATATACAGTGCATGCACAAGTCACCCCGAGAAGCCTGCAATGCAGAGCCCTTCCCACACACTCAACATTCTCTATCACTCTGTCCCTCAAGGCACACTTCCATGCACAGTTACACACACACACACACACACACACACACACACACACACACACAAATCCTGAGTGAGCTATCCCAGAAGCAGAAAGATGCACACGGTATATACTCACTCATATAGACATATAAGATAAGATAAACCTACTAAAATCTGTACAACTAAAGAAACTAATCAAGAGGGAAGACTCTTGCTAAAATGCTCAATCCCCATCCTGAAAGGCAAAGATGATGGACATCAGAAGAAGGAGAAAAGAGGGAACAAGTCAGGAGCCTGACACAGAGGACCTCTGAAATGCTCTGCCCTGCAGACTATCAAAGCAGACACTGAGACTTATGGCCAAACTTTGGGCAGAGTACAGAGAATCTTAGGAAAGAAGTGGGAAACAGTAAGATCTGGAGAAGACAGGAACTCCACAAGGAGAGCAACAGAACCAAAAAATCTGATCACATGGGACTTTCCTGCAACTGATACTCCAACCAAGGACTATGCATGGAGATAACCTAAGACCCTTGCACAGATGTAGCCCATGGCAGTTCAGTATCCAAGTGGGTTCCATTGTAATAGGAACAGGAACTGCCTCTGACATGAACTGATTGGCCTGTTCTTTAATTACCTCCCCCTGAGCGGGAAGCAGCATTAGGAGGGCACAGAAGAAGACAATGCAGCCACTCCTGATGAGACCTAATTGACTAGGATCAGAAGGAAGGAAAAGAAGACCTCCCCTATCAGTGGACTTGGGAGGGGCATGTGTGCAGAGTGGGGAGGAAGGGAAGGATTGGGATGGGAGGAGGGAGGGAACTATAGCGGGGATACAAAGTGAATAAAGTGTAATTAATAAAGAATTAAAAATATTCCTAAAATTCCCAGTGTGACACATGTAAATTACCTCTTGTGTAACTATCAATGTCTTCTTAGCAGTGTGTCACTATTAAATGTATGCTCACTTCACGAACACTAACAATCACAGTAGGAGATACTGAATGTAGGCTCTAAGCCAATTAGATATCTCAGCAGATAAGTGTGGTTATGTGACGATCTTAATTTGAAAAATAATTCCCAAAAGCTATCATTTAACCTATATAAAGAGACGAATCCATTTGTTCACATGAATACACACACACTACTACTAAAAAATTAAATTGTTTAGTATATTTAAACAGTCTCCACAATGCAGCCTTTCCCACCACTTATTAATTGAAACTTTACATATTGACTTTTTTTTGGAAGTCCTATCCCAAAATGGTTGCATTTTCAAAGTGATAACTGTGTCATTATTATATTGGTAATTTAATTTTGAATTGTATGGATATCATTATTTTCTGTGTATATGTATATGTGAAATAATCATTCTTACACTCATTTGTCCAAAATCATTTAATTTTTTCCATTATTTTTCCCACCTCATTAATTCAGAATCTGTTATTTTAAATTCTTTATATGTTTACCTGTACATGCCAGTGAAAGCCTGCCAACAATATTTCTCTAGCCAAAGAGATCAAAGATATATTGTGTATATTACAGCCAGCCAAAGGCATTTAGGCCAGAGGGCTTAAAGTTATGTTCTAAGGGTGTGTCTGTATCACAGTTGAGTCACACAGACCTAGATCTTTGGGTGTGATCCCTTGCTGGATTAATATTCCTTTACAGGTCTGCTCTTCCCTGGAAAATACTATTTCTCCCACTCATCATTCCTGAGTTGCCTATAGTTCTTCATCTAGGGTTGAAGCCTCATGACTTTCCCCTTTCCACTTTAGTCTTGAGCAGGTCATGTTTGGACAGAAATGTTGGTGAGACTTCATGGATGCAGCTTCTGATATTTGGGGGAGATAATCTCACAGTGAACTCCCTGACTCTTTTAGTCTGCTCTTTTGAAATGATTACTGAACCTTAGAAACAGAACATTGTGTTGTAGATGTATCAGTTGGAGCTAAAGATTGGGTGTCTCACAAGGCCTGGGGCTCAGTTCAGTTATGCTGGCCAGCTAACAAACTCCAAGGATCTATCTTTCCTTGTTCCCCACCCACCACTGGAGTTATAGACTGACTTGCTTTTACATAGATACTTAGAACCCCAAGCTCAGTTATTCTCAACTGAGTGGCAAATGATTTGCTGAGTTAGCATACATCAATTCTAAATACTAAAATATTTTGGACATGAAAACGATATAATGGCCTCTTCTCTAGGGTTCTCCTTATTTTTTAGCTTTCTTAGGACTGTAGATTTTAGTATGTTTATCCTATATTATATGGTTAATATCCACTAATAAGTGAGTGTATACCATACATGCCTTCCTGCTTCTGGGTTACCTCACTCAGGGTGATTTTTTCTAGTTCTATCCATTTCATGGCTCTTTGATCACCTCCCCCTGGGTGGTGCAGCCTTGCCAGGCCACAAAAGATGATGTAGCCAGTCCCAATGAGATCTGATAGTCTAGGGTCAGATAGAAGGGGAGGAGGTCCTCCCCTATCAGTGGACTAGGGGAAGGGCATGGGAGGAGATGAGGGAGAGAGGGTGGGATTGGGAGGAGAGAGGGTACAAAGTGAATGATTTGTGTTAAATAATAAATAAACTTAAACAGACATCTCACCCAGTTGAATTAATTAAACATTTGATCCTTACAGTAGAAAGAAGGGTCTGCAGACGGTATGCTTACTTTTCTCCTATCCAATTTTATCAGATGGCTAAGACTGAGATTAAAATGATTAAGTAGAAGAGGTTTTTTTTGGCTAAGGTAGCTGATTAACACTGACTGAAAATAACTAAGGGGAGTAAAACATGAACACTTCTAGTGCTAACAAGAAAAAAAATAAAGCACATAACATTTTAGATCACATAAAATTTAGTTAAAAGAAGGCTCCATCTTTTAACCAAGAGGAGAAGCATTATTGTTAAATACAAGCTCATATTCTGCTATGGAAAGAAATAGAGCACACAGTAAGTTGAGTTTTCCTTTGAACAGTGCTATCTCATTGCACAAGTGACATTTGTAATGGGATTTAAGATTATTGTTTGAAATTTTCATGCATGAATATAACATGATTACAACAATTCCCCCATCACTCCCTTCCCTTCAACTCCAACTACGCCCACTCCATGACTTTCTTCTCCCAACTTATTTGTTTTTTCAAACTTACTAAGTCCAGTCAATGCTGTTGGTATGTGAAAGTATAGGGCCTCCCACTGGGCTATCAGAAGATCATCAAGGACCATATATTAAAAACAAACAAACAAACAAACAAACAAACAAAACCAACCAACTTCTTCCCAGCAGTCATCCATTTACAATAAGGGCTTAGCCAGAGGTAAGCACCTCCTCTACCCATGCTAGAAAATTGGCTTGCTTGCATTTACGTGGACCATGTGCATGCAGTCATAGCTACAGCTGGGTTCATAGGGAAAATGCAAAATATAAATTAACATCGTTAAGAAAATTATTTTCCCGAAGGAGAGCCTAGTATCTTTGTATTATGGGGTGAGATAATATAAATATTTTTGAGATGGGAATTCTATGCATAGCCCTGGCTGTCATGAAACTCACTCTGAAGACCAGGATGGCCTCGAACACTGAGATCCATATGCCTCTGTCTCCTTAGTGCTAGCATTAAAGGCATGTGCCACCACCAACAAGCTCTGGGATAATATTTATTATCATAATTTTTTTTATTCCCCTTCTTCCATAAGACTCCCTGTGCTCTATCCAAAGTTTGTCTGTGAGTCTCTGCATCTGCTTTGATCTGCTACTGGGTGGAGTCTTTTAGAGGACATCTGTGGTAGGCTCCTGTCCTGTTCCTTCTCATCTACCCCTTCTTATGACTATCCTGTTTTCCCTTCTTAATGGAAATTAAGTATCTTTCCTGAGCTCCTCCTTGTTGTTTATCTTTTGAGATTTGTAGATTGTAGTATGCTTATTCTATAGTACATGGCTTTACACAATGAAAAATCACTCAGCTATTAAAAACAAGGAAATCATGAAATTTGCAGACAAACAGATCAAACTAGAAAAGATCATCCTGTGTGAGTAACCCAGAAGCAGAAAGACATTCGTGGTATATACTCACTTATAAGTGGAGATAATATTTTTTAAATTCTTTATTAATTACACTTTATTCAGTTTGTATTCCCCCTGTAGTTCCTCACCTCCTCCTGTCCCAATCCCTCCCTTCCTCCACCCTCTGCATGCATCCCCCTCCCCAAGTCCACTGATAGAGTAGGTGTTCTTTTCCTTCCTTCTGATCCTAGTCAATTAGGTCTCAT
Source organism: Psammomys obesus (assembly GCF_907164565.1). NCBI lineage: Eukaryota > Metazoa > Chordata > Mammalia > Rodentia > Muridae > Psammomys > Psammomys obesus. The sequence goes on along the minus strand of NW_026596433.1, from coordinate 8,939,734 downwards.
CAGGAGTGGCTGCATTGTCTTCTTCTGTGGCCTCATAATGCTGCTTCCCTCTCAGAGGGAGGTAATTAAAGAACAGGCCAATCAGTAAATGTCAGAAGCAGTCCCTGTTCTTATTACAATGGAACTGACTTGGATAATGAACTGCCATGGGCTACATCTGTGCAGGGGTCTTAGGTTATCTCCATTCATAGTCCTTGGTTGGAGTATCAGTCTCAGGAAAGTCCTCTATGATCAGATTTTTTGGTTCTGTTGCTCTCCTTGTGAAGTTCCTGTCCTCTCCAGATCTTACTGGTTTCCACTTCTTTCCTAAGATTCCCTGCACTCTGTCCAAAGGCTGCCTATAAGTCTCAGCATCTGCATTGATAGTCTGCAGGGCAGAGCCTTTCAGAGGTCCTCTGTGTCAGGCTCCTCAAGATCCAGCTATACCACTCCTAGGCATATACCCAAAAGAGGCTCATGCACACAATAAGGACATTTGCTCAACCACGTTTGTAGCAGCCTTATTTGTAATAGCCAGAAGCTGGAAACAGCCCAGATTCCCCTCAGTAGAGGAATGGATACAGAAATTGTGGTACATCTACACAATGGAATATTACTCAGCAATAAAAACAAGGAAATTATGAAATTTTCAGGTAAATGGTAGGATCTGGAAAAGATAATTCTGAGTGAGGTATCCTAGAAGCAGAAAGATGCACAAGGTATATACTCACTCATATAGACATATAATATAGGATAAACCTACTAAAATCTGTACACCTAAAGAAACTAATCCAGAGGGAGGACTCTTGCAAAAATGCTCAATTCCTATCTAGAAAGGCAAAGAGGATGGACATCAGAAGAAGAAGAAAAAAGGGGAGATAATATTTTTCAATAACTGTTTTTATATTCTTTGAGAGTTTCATACAGGCCTACAATGATATATGATCATATTTACCTCCTTTCTCCCTCCAACTTCTTCTGTAGTTCTCCTTCTCTCCTCCCAAATTCCTTTTTCTCTTCCTTGTTTCCTCATCCTCCCCCCTTTCTTTCTTCCTCTCTCTCTCTCTCTCTCTCTCTCTCTCTCTCTCTCTCTCGTTCTCTCTCCCACTAAGTTCAATTACTGATGCTCCTATAGCCATGAGAAACCCAACAGTGGCAGTACCTTCAAAGACTGATTGTTCCTTTCCAAGCAGCTATCAATTGCTTATAGTTGATCAGTAATGTGTAGCGCCTAGATTCCAACATAGACCATCTATATTGGAATTTTGCCTGCTTGAACTTATACTGAAAACTTTTTTTTCAAAGAATTGTTGCAACTCAAACTCTTATTTGTGTTATGGGTAGGAAAACATAGTGGTTCCAAGCAATTCCTTGTCTGAACATATCAGGAAGAATTTGGATGTACACATTCCTACATCTTTTGTAGTACAGAATGAAATAAACATCTCCTTCTTACACTTTATATAATGTGCATTAAAAAGACTAATAAAAACCTACTGGTTAATAGATACCTATTGGCTAGTTTGATGTCAACTTGACACAAGCTAAAGTCATTTGAGAGCGGGGAGCCTCAATTAAAAGAAAATGACTCCATAAGATCAGGCTGCAGGCAACAACATAGGCCATTTTTAAAATTAGTGATTGATGGTGGTGGGCCTAGCCCATTGTAGTGGGGACCATCCCTGGGCTGGTGGTCCTACTTCTGTAAGAAAGCAGGCTGAATAAGCTATATGAAGCAAGACAGTAAGCAACAACCCTGCATAATCTCTGCATCAGCTCCTGCCTCGAGGTTCCTGCCCTGTTGGAGTTCCTGTCCTGACTTCCTTCAATGATGATGATAAATAGTGATATGGAAATGTAAGCCAAATAAACCCTTTCCTCCCCAAGTTGCTTTGGTCTTGGTGTTTCATCACAGCAATCATAAAAGTAGACAATATGTAAAACGATTTTCAAAGATTAATGACAATAGCAGGTCACAAATATATCAATGTAATTTTTATATTTTTGTTCACCTGTTTCTTCTATCCAATAATTTAATACTCATTTATTTAGATATCAGACTTATATATCAGTCTTGGGGCTTCATAACTTAATTTTATAATTTTGCAAATATGCAGAGAAGGGCTGTTGTGATAACATGACGTGTGAAAGCATTTTCTTTGCAAGTTTGATGACCTGAATTTGATCCCTGGATACCATGATAGAAAGAAAGAAGCAACCCACCCACACACATGATAGGTGTGTGCCTGTACTCATACACACATATCATACACACATGCACACAATAGTAATAAAATTAAAAATTTGAATGTGTATAACATATTTCTAATGTAAGAATCATATTTTTCCTTAGGGAAAAAATGTTAGGTTATTACACAAAACAAACTAAATGATGGTATTTCCAACACAAACACATTTAAGGTAAGCTAAGTCATCTTGATATTCAGAAAACTAATAAGCAGTGACATTGGTTAGACTTACATACTGAATAGGAGATCCTTGGCAGCTGTTCTCTATCTCTGAACTTTAATTTCCCATCGATAAGAAAGACACATGAAGATTAACACATTATGAAGAACATATCAAATTGCATTCACAAAGCCTTCAATTGCACAGTGTTAATGCTGTCACTTCATGACAGTATCTACTGCCAAGAAGAAAATGGGATAATTAAATGTGCTGTTCTTCAGGAGAAGTAAAGTATAATTGTGCTTAGTAATTTTCTTATGTATCTATGGAAATCTGAGTAAACTCCTATTATGGCCATAATATGGGTGTAAATTATTATGACAGGAAACAGTCTTCATCAAAAGTAAATGTCATTACCTCAATAACTTAGAAATTGAGCAAAAATTCCAATCCATACCCAGGCTACAATTTCACATCTTCCAATATATGTATGAAGTATACTTTGTACATTGTAACAACGAAAGTTTGAATGTGATCTAAGTAGTTAGGATAATGGCATTGGCTGCACATTATTTCCTTTATGCCTGAAGTATAGTTATTACATACAATGAGGAGAAAGCAGTCCATGTATCTCACTCACACACATACACCTCCTCAATATGTATAATATACATATAATACACATATGTAATACATATAATACATATATATTAGGGGTGTGTTTGTGTGTGTGTGTGTGTGTGTGAGCGAGTGTGTGCCTTACCAGCATGTATGTTTGTGCACATTTTTGTGTGCCTCCTGCTCACAGAGGCCAGAAGATGGTGTCAGATGTCCTGGAATTGGAGGACATTACAGATGGTTGTATGTTGCCAGGTAGGTGCTGGGAACTGATCCTAGGTCCTCTGCAAGATCAGCCATTGCTATTAACTCCTGGTCCATCTTTCCAAGCCCTATAATGAATTTCTTATAACTGCCCTCTTTGGTCTTTATTGGCAAAATTAGAAGCAATTTTACCTGCAATATTTGACTCTAAATTATCCCTGAAAAAGGAAATGAAAAGCCAGGTATGGTGGAGCAAGCCTTTAATCCCCTCAGCCAGGAATTACAGGCAGGGGGATCTCTGTGAGTTTGAAGCCAGACTCATTAACAAAATGAGTCCAGGGTTCTGTTACACAGATAAATCCTGTCTTGAACACCTCCACCCCCCATACATACAACACACATACACACACACACACACACACACACACACACACACACACACACACACGGAGGTGACGTAGAGTAATAGTTTTTTTGTCAGTCCCTATAGTGTGTGTGTGTGTGTATTGTTTATTTTTAAAGCATATTGGTTTAATTTGTAGGTCTCCTTGTGGTGTCCTTGACTCCTCCATTTCCTCAATCCTTTCCTCTTTCCCCTGACTTTTCCATAAAATTCCCTGAGCTCAGCATATTGTTTGGCTGTGAATCTTTGCATCTGTTTCATCAGCTGCTGAATGAAGCTTCTCAGATGACAGTTATGCTAGGTTCCTGTCTTCAAGCATAGCAGAGTCTCATTAATAACGACAGAGGTTGGCTCTCTCCTATTGGATGGGTCTATAGTCCAGTCATTGTTTTGCCATTCCCTCAATCTCTCCTGCATCATTATCCCCACAGTTCTTGTAGGTAAGACACATTCTGGGTAGAAGATTTTTATGGGTGGGTTGCTGTCCCTCTCCCTCCACTGGAAGTTCCTCCTGGCTACAGGAGGTGGCACCAGAGTAAACTAACTTGGGCCCGTGGGACCTCACAGAGACTGAACTGCCAACCAAAGAGCATGCAATGGCTGCACCTAGACCCCTCAACATAGGTAGCAGATGTGCAGTTTGGTTTTCACATGGGTTGCCTAATGATGGGAGCATGGACAGTCTCTGAATTTGCTGCCTCCCACTGATCCCCTTTCCCTTTGTCTGGTGTCAGTGGGAGAAGAAGCCCTTAGTCCTGCTGCAACCTGAAGTGCTAAAGTGGGTTGGCACCCCAGGGGGATACTCCCTCTTCTGAGCAGAAGGAGAGGGGGATGGGCATGTGAGGGTGGAACTAGGAGGGAAGAGGCAGAAGGCTTGGATAGATCAGGCTTTAAAGTGATTAAAGAAAAGAAGAAGAAGAAGAAGAAGAAGAAGAAGAAGAAGAAGAAGAAGAAGAAGAAGAAGAAGAAGAAGAAGAAGAAGAAGAAGAAGAA
>NW_026596433.1:8934690-8935118 GCF_907164565.1 Psammomys obesus | reverse complement strand
AAGAAGAAGAAGAAGAAGAAGAAGAAGAAGAAGAAGAAGAAGAAGAAAAAGAATGCATGAAACACTTTTTATCTGAAAGGTGAGGAGTGAATCCTCAGTTGCAGGCTCCCAGCATTCAGGAAAAAAAAAATTAAAGTTCTATTGTTAGGCAGTGTATAGATTCCCTCAAAAAACATGCACTAGTACAAAGATTATTACATGGATTTAGTGTGCGCAAGGACATAGGTTGCCATGCACTGTGCCACGTGATCTCTGTACACTCAGTACATAACTTGTCCCCTCTGGTTGCGAGTATCCTCATGATTCCTTGTTTATATCTCAGGATCCCCAGGGCACAGTCAGCATTCAATTAATGCTTATTAAACTGTGTTGCAAACACTCCACACACACACACACACACACACACACACACACACACACACACACAC
>NW_026596433.1:8893407-8934680 GCF_907164565.1 Psammomys obesus | reverse complement strand
ACACACACACACACACACACACACACACACACACACACACACACACATTGGTAAACCTTAAAGCGATTGGATTTGTTCTTAAAACAGAACTTCTAAGAACATTTTTATTATTCTCACCTTGCCTGTGTGTGTGTATGTGTGTATGTATGTATATATGTGTTTATGTGTGTGTGTATGTGTATATGTGTGTAGGTGTGTGTGCATGTGTATATGTGTGTAGGTGTGTGTGCTCACTCTAAATTGCATGCATGACACATATGGAGGTCAGCGGACAAGTTGAGTTTCCTGGTTCTCTCCCACCACCATGTGTGTCCCAGGGATTGAACTCAGGCCATGCAACAATGCATCATTACCCATTAAGTCACCTCACCAAGCCCAGCACAGAACATATGTTAAAGAAAATATTCGCTTAATGTTTTATTTTCCAGGGTGCTTCAGTGACATTTTATAATTCCAACAAACTTTTCTTTTGCAGATATCTATAATTTTTTAAATGTAACGCAATCATGCCCTACATAATGATGAGATATTTTCTGAGAAACACGTCATTTGTGATTTATCTCTGTGTAGATATCACAGTGTATTTACACAATCCTAAATCATACAGATCATTTACTTTACATAACCTTTTGCTACAAAGCAAGCTATAGAGAAAACAGAAGAAAATGTATGAAATAAATACTGTGTCATATTAAACCATTCAAAAATAATACATCTTAAATTAATGACAAATGTAGTATGACAAATATGTAATAAAATAACATGACATCATGCTTATTAAGTATTACATAGTGTACATAGGTAGCATGTATAGTGTTAGCGTTTTATATGACTTGAGTTCAGTTGATTTCTTGATACTATTGTATTATTTACTTGTCTTATTGTGATGAAACAATTAAAGTAATTCAAGGAAGTAAGGACTAGTTTTTATTCTTAGTTCAATGGCACAGTCCATCATGTTAAAGTAGTCCAGGTGGCATGAGCCTGAGGGAGCTGGTCACATTGCGTACACGCTTAGAAAACCTGGGTGAATTCTTATGCTCTCTTCTACTTTTCCTTTTTTACACTCAGTCCAGAAGATTGGCCTAGAATGATGCCACTTACATTTATTCTGTATCTTCCGATTTCAATTAACCAAATTAACAAAATCACTGACAGACATGTCCAGAAAGTGGATTTCCCCAAATGGTGATTGTTCTTTTTTATAATTTTTAATTCTTTTTAAGTCTGCTTTCTTTTTTCTTCCTTTTTAAATTATTAACATTTATTACAATTTATTCAGTTTGTATCCTGGCTGTTGCCCCCTCCCTTGTTTCCTCACAGTCTCACCCTCCCTCCCTTTATTCTCCCTACGCCTCTCCCCTAGTTCCCTGATAGGGGAGATCCTCTTCCCCATCCATCTGACCCTAGCCTATCAGGTCTCATCAGCACTGGTTGCATTGTCTTCCTCTGTGGATTGGAAAGGCTGCACCCCATAGAGGGAGGTGATCAAAAAGCCTGCCACTGAGTTCATGCCATAGAAATTCCCTGATCTCCCTACTAGGGACCCACTTGGAGACTGAGTCTATGAGCTACATCTGAGCCAGGGTTTTAGGTCCTCTCCATGCATTGTCCTTGGTTGAGGTATCATTCTCTTCAGGGCCCCCAAGGCTCAGATATTATGGCTCTGTTGATCTCCTTTTGGAGCTCCTGTCTCCTCCAGATCTTTCTTTCTTCCCCTTCTTTCATAATATTTCCTGCAGTCTGCCCAAAGTTTGGCTATGAGTCTCTGCCTCTGCTTCAATATCTCAATCAGTAGAGTCTTTCAGAGGCTGTCTATGGTAGGCTCCTGTCCTGTTCCCTCTCTTCTTCTGCTTCCGATGTCTATTGCATTTGGCCTTTTAAATGAGGATTGAGCATCTTCTCTAGGATTTTCCTTGTTTAGCTTCTTTAGGAGTATAGATTTTAGTATGTTTATCCTATATTATGTGGCTAATATCCACTTATGAGTGAGTATATACCATGGATGTGGAGAAAGGGGAACCCTCCTCTATTGCTGATGGAAGTGTGAACTTGTACAACCCCTTTGGAATTCAATCTGGCTCTTTCTCAGTCAATTAGGGATAGTGCTACCTCAAGGTCCAGCTATATCACTCCTAGGCATATATCCAAAATGTGATCCAGTATGCAACAAGGACATTTGCTCAACCATGTTCACAGCAGCTCTATTCTCAATAACCAGAAGCTGGAAACAACCTACATGTTCCTCAGTGGAGAAATGGATACAGAAATTGTGGCTCATTCACAAAATGGAATACTACTCATGAAATTTGCACCAAATGGTGGTAACTAGAAAAGATCTTCTTGAGTGAGGTATCCCAAAAGCAGAAATTTTTTTTTTAATTAAAATATAATGAGATTGATTCTCTTTCTTCCCCATGGATCCTTCAATGATCCATTGCTCCCTACTATGGCTTCTTTTCCTTACATTGTTTTCTCTATCTGTGTAAATCCCATCAAGCTGATAATCAAGATTAAATATGACAATCTGCACAATCACAAACATAAGAACAATGAGTTCACTACAAAATAACTATGACAAAACCATTGGGTAACAGAAGGTTCAGATTCACATTGATCTTGTGGGAATACTATCGTGCCCATACCATGGTGCTGACTGAAGCATCATTTTAAAACACATGCCTTTACACAGTTCCAAATTAGTATTGTGCAGTGTTTGTGCAGAATTGTATGCAACTATCCTGTGTATCATATTGTAACCATGTAGTATAATATATATTTATTCTTGTTGAATGTGAAAACATAGCTATAGAACCCAATCTGATCAGTGTACACTGAATCTGAATATGGCCTTTTGCCTTGCTTTCATGCTTTCCAAGATATATTCTATAGTATATGTGCCAGGTAATTTGTTTTTAATTTGTTCTGTCCTGAAAAAATTTAGTATATGCTTAGTGGCATTTATTTTATTTTTTTACATTAATTACATCTTGTTCGATTTTCATCCCAGCTGTAGCCCCCTCCCTCATCCCTTCCAAATCTCACCCTCCCTACCTAATCTCCTCCTATGCCCTTTTTCCAAGTCCACAGATAGGGGAGGTCCTCCTCCCCTTCTATCCTATCCTAGCTTATCAGGTCTCATCAGGATTGACTGTTATGTCCTCCTGTGTGTCCTGGCAAGGCTGTTCCTCCCTCAGAGGGGGTGGTCAAGGAGCCAGACACTGATTTCATGCTAGAGACAGTCCCTGTTCCCCTTACTAGGGTACCAACTCAGATACTGAACTGCCATGGGCTACATCTGAGCATGAGTTCTAGGTCATCTGCATCATGTACAATGGTTACTGGCATTTATTTACTCACTGCTTTTCTGGTCATGTTTTTCTGAACTCAAACAGTCTTCCTGGATTATTTGCTTTCTTGGGATATTTGTACATAAAAGTACACTGAAACTTTAAGGTTGTCTACAACATTACATTGTAGCCCAACTCGTTCTTTCTGGTCCTCAAACCCTAGGTCTCATAGACACAGAACTGCATAGGTCAGCTGAAATATAGACACATTACCAAGATACAAAGCATTCTACCCTAATCCTCAGAAAAGGAAACTTGACTTTTACCGTATTTTCCAAACAGAAGTCTAAACATGAACCATTTGGGAAGCTTGAAATATGATTTGTATAAACTTTAAAACCAAGCAGATAATGGCAGACTGAGAATCTATAGCATACTGTGCTCAGAAGGCACTGCAACATGCTTTCATCAAATCTATCTGAAAATGAGCATCCAACCCAGTGTTGTGGTGCATTCTTTTCTCATCAAATTGAAACTCGTTGTGACAAATCTCATAATATTCTGTATTTTAAGAACTGAGAACTATGTATTTCATTAGGGTGGATTATCCAGTCATTTAGACAAGCACCAGGATCACCTCAACCTATTTTCCTCCCTTCCCCAAGAATTTCCTTGTTCCCTTATTTTTTTAATGCTCTGTGCATTATTTTAAAGATATTTAACCACTTTTTATTTTACCAGAATACCTACACTACTTGCACTAACTTATTTTTTTAAATATAGAGAATCACTTTATTTCCCTTTCTTATTATCAGTTCTTCTTGTTTGGAACCTATAAGAGCCTTAATATATATCATCATTCTTCCTAAAATTTGTTACTACTGAATTTTAACTCTGATGAGCCCAAATAAACTCCCTTCGTTTATTAATAAATGTGTTTCTCCAAAGAGTTGAGTTTCCTGTAAATGTGACTACTCCATATATCACAAAGACAAGGCTGAATGAGAGAAGCAAAAGCAGTCTTACGAAAGCAAGAATGTAAGATACATTTCTTGGAGCTAGACATTTCCTATTGGAGCCTCCATGTTGTCACTTATATTTACTGGAAGAAGACTGACCAGCTGAAGTCTTTGGATAGGTTCTGGTCTGAGATCCTGCAGGAGAAAGAGGCAATGTGTGTACTCTACAGGTTCCCTCCTAAATGAATGGTTCAATGGAGAAGTCAATAAAAAGAAGATAAAAGCATATAGTTGAGTGAGGATTATGTCATCTACCTGAGTCAAAGGAGTTTTGAACTGCAGGCATTCAACAAGGAATTTAGACCTGCTGCAAAAAAGAAGCTTCACTGGTGGGCCAAGTTCTAACTCATCTCTGAGTATGTGAATAAATATTAAGAAAGCCAACACACCCATAAAACTAAGCCCAGGGGACCCTAAAGGGAATGATACCACAACCAAAGACCATGCATGGAGAGGCCCTAAAACCCTGGCTCAGATGTAGCCCATAGACTTAGTCTCCAGGTTGGGTTCCTTAGTAAGGGGAGCAGGGGCTTTCTCTGGCATGAACTCAGGGCCAGGCTCTTTGATCACCTCCCTCTGTGGGGGGCAGCCTTGCCAATCCACAGAGGAAGACAATGCAACCAGTGCTGATGAGACCTGATAGGCCAGAGTCAATGGAAGGGGAGGAAGACCTCCTTATCAGTGGACTAGGGGAGGGGCAGAGGGGAAGAGAAGGGAGGGAGAGTGGTGTTGGGAGGAGATGAGGGAGGGGGCCACAGCTGGGATACAAACTGAATAACTTGTAATAAATGATAATAATATGTAACTAAATAAATTATTATTAATAATATATTAATAATTATTAAAAATTATGCAGTTAGCAACTATACATTCCATGACCTTATTTCACAAGGCTCAAACCTTATATAAAGAGCTATGAGGCAGTTAATAACTGCTGAGAAAAAGAAACTTAATCTTCCCCTGTAATGAGCTCTTTAATTGGTTATCAGATATTAAGCGGTCAGCCCTAAATTAATTCATATGTGTGTGTGTGTATATATATATATATATATATATATATATATGAGCAACACTAAATAGACCCAACAGGTTATAATTAAATACTTAAATATGTCCATTAATTTATAATCTAAAAAGACATTTAGGTTATACATTTTAATAATCTATTTAATATCTGTAATAACAATAATTTAAAAAGAAGATACAATGAATTTGAGAGGAAATTAGATGGCTTCACAGGAGGAGGGGTTGGAAGAATGACAAGGAGAGGAAAAATGATATAAATACAGTACACACATGAGAAATTAAAAACAGAAAGAAATAAGAAGCACTTCCCATCTCCACTGAACGCAAAAGAGTTTAACAGAATGAAAATGCTTTCACTGTGTCTGAAATCGAGAACCTCAAGCCAGTTAGCTTTACACCTGACCTATCATGGGGCATATGCTTTCCCTCGGCTGTAGCACTTGACACTAAAGCTGGAAGAAGGAAGCATGAATGATTTGTCATTAAGTTTGGATTCTTACCACATTTTAGTTACTGCAAGCATGTTAATTACGAAGTAAAATTGCTTTTAATGACTAAAGGTAATGGGAGAATGTTTTCAATTATCTTACAGTGATCACAGAAAACATGGGCCATGGTTTTCTCACTGATCAAACTTATACTCAGAAATAAAATACTGTGTTTGTCCTATACAGTACTAGTGTATGCTTGTCTATATACACCAATAGTATTATTAATATTTTCATTATTTTCAAAGGCAAAATATTTATAGGATGTGAAGAGAAGTCAGAGTGAATTTTTAGTATCTTTGTCTATCTCATGGTTACAAGTGTTTGGTATACTCAGTTTTGGTTGGACTGATTATAATTTATTTGACTTCTTGCATGGTCATGCATGACAAACTCTAATTTTTATCTAAAACATTTTTTTAAATTTTTAATTTTATTTAAATTAAATTTATTTAAATTTAATTAATTTTTTAATTTTATCTAAAACATCTAATTTTTTATCTAATAATGAAATATCCCAAAGTAGTTGAAAGGAAAAACAGAATGTCATTTGAAAGCTTCAGGGAGCATTAAACACAGCATAGTTTAGATTAATAGCTCCCTCAAACTCAATCCCTATAACATACTGTACCCTCCCAATCTTCAATTGTCTAAAGGATCTGTACTTTTAGATAATAAGCAAGCCATTGGTTTCATCAAAATATTAGATCACAGTATGCCTGTTTCAAATACATATTTTAAGGGTATAGAAAACTCAGTTTAAATACAGCAGTTACAGTGAATACTTTGTATACTTCATGAAGACATTATTCTTAGCTTATCATGATTTTGTTTTTTATAATCCTTGTATACTGTTATGATAGCAATAAAACCATCATGTAGTCTTGTTTACAGTTTTAAAACTACTGCATGCATTGCTTTTATTATATCTCCTTTTAGGGCTATTCCTTTTCTGCCAACCAGACTCAGACTCCTTTCACCAGATCCTGAAACCCTCCTCACCAGAAATCTTTCAGTTGTCCCAAATTATGCTGAGACCCAGATAGGCTATCTAAGCTCCTATGCACAGAGCCCACCCTCTGTTAGGCTTTGCCTGAAAGCTCTGTAGTTGTTTGCCAAAGACAAACACTTCTCCTGTACCCTCACCCTATCTTTGAGGCTCACAAGTTACAAGCCTGTTCTCAAGTAAAATCTGTTAGCCTGATCAGAGAATAAAAGCCTATGTCCAAAAAAAAAAAAAAAAAAAAAAGATAAGAAGATAATAGGTTATTCTATATCACATCAGTTGACATGGTTGTGAACATGGCAAACTATATTCTGCTCAAGCTGACTCTCAATGAGAAAATCAACCTTTAGTAACCAACTTCTTGCTATTTAGAACAACTGCTCCAGTATTGAAGAATTGTACTACATTCTCATTCATTCATTCATTCATTCATTCATTCATTCATCCATTTGATTTTGGAGACAGGGTTTCTCTCTTTGTAGCACTGGCTGTCCTGGAATCTACTCTTTAGACAATTGGCCTCGAACTCACAAAGATATGCCTGCCTCTGGGACTGAGGGCAAAGAACCCTGCCTGGCTACATTCTTTATCAATGTGCACTCACAAAGTTCATGTGACTTAGGTATGATAATTTTATATCTTTTACACACAGAGATTATATAAAATCTTAGGCATCTTGTTTAAGTGAATGTGCAAAACACAAAAGAAAGTGAAAGGATCAGCCTTGTATTGCTGATATACGATAACAATTTTACCTATGGTTTCAATATTTTTCAATTTTTATCAAATTTTCAACTGGTAAAACAAGAGCATCTCCTGGACTTCAAAGCAAAAACAGATGTCAGGATCTGTATATACCAATAATACAGATCACGGAATGATAGGCAGGTGAGCTAGCAAAGCTAAAGAAGTAATAAGATTGTCAATACAAGGGTTCTAAGTGAAGTTGATACTTATGAACTATCAGCTGCAAAGATGTCAATGGTGTTATGAGTTACTTTCAGACATGAGCAGACCCAGCGAGGGTCAAGAAATGCAAACACTTTGGTTTTAACAGTGTAAATATTTTAGAAAGACTCTCTCATTTCACAATGCTCCATTGTGGTACTACACACACACACACACACACACACACACACACACACAGACACACACACATTTGAGAGGAGTTGTAAGAAAGTGTGAATACAGAGCAATGCAGAGCTCAAAATCCAGGTGATAAAGCAATGCCCCTTCCAAAACTCCCCACATAAACAGATAACAAAATTTCCAAACATTGAGAGAAATGCTCAATTCTTTTTCTGAAGCCATTCCATTTTACCTGTCACTGAAGGTCAGAAGCACAAGTAAAACTTGTTGATTTTTTTTTTTCTTCTTCTTCTAACTGAGGCAATCTTAACAAAAAACCCTCCTAGATAGGAAGTAGGAAAAGAAGTAAAGAGAGGGAAAGGAGAAAGGATTTATAGTGAAAAACTGCTGGGCACTGAACCAAGGAGGCTTTTCCTACCTCTTCACAAAAGAAGGTCTTTTTGAATAATTTATTGTTATTAAAAATATTTTATTTAACGTTATGTCTATGTGTGTAGGTTTGTAGATGAGTGAAGGCGCCTGTGGGAGTCTAGCACCCGAGGATCCAGTGCCCCCTTGTGGCCCTCACAGTCGCCTGCACTCAAGTGCAGTGAAGTGGTCTTGAGTTATACTCCAGCCCTCTGTGAAACACTGAAAGTATTTGTTCACCCATGCTTTGAAAAATACATTTAAATTTACTCCCTTTGAGCTTTTGTAACTTCAGCACATGTTTTGAATAAAAAGTTACATTTTTGAAAGCCTCAATATATTTAGATTTCACAGGGAATTTATTATCTTCTCAATGATTGGTGATTACTTTCATTATATATAGAGTCTTAAGAAAGAAAATTAAAACAAACATTATTTCAGATTGATGGCCAACTAACTACCTGCATACACTAGTTTACACATCCTATGTCTTTTTAGTATATTGCTATTACATTGGAAATCATGAGAAAAAAATGAATTAGCTGGAGGCACAGGAAATGTGTGGGAATAAACCTTTATCCTAGTCTTTTTTCTTTGTCTTTTTTTTTTTTAAACATACAAGCTCCTGAAGTAGACCCATAGCCAACAAACTGAATTTCAGATTGCTTTAACTTCAGCAAACACATTCAATTCTCTGCTTCTGGAGAGAGGAAATGTTTTCAAAATATTGCTTATTGATAAGCCTTTTTAAACAAAGGTGATATTGCTGGCCCACTCCCATTAATTGTGGTTGCTTTTAGTTATTTAAAATGTGAGAAGAATTTATCAGTTCAGAAAAAAATGGCTCCTATTAAATGTTCTTTGATCAATGAAAAGTAATGATTGTGAGGCTCAAGGGTTTGGCATGAATCTAAATAAAATTCAATTGACTTTTAGAAACTGAGCTGCAGTAAACACTGGCTTTATTAAGCTTTATATCAGCTTTCAGGAAGCAATTCATGAGGTACTCTCTTCCTAAAAGATATTCTCGATATATTTTAGGATAATCTAAAGTCATTAAATTTATGAATTTAAATTTTGTTTCATTTTGTGGAATTTGGTAATAGTATTTGAATTTCAGAATGCAGTTTAAGCTTTGTTTGAATTATCTGCCAGGAATGCAATAAAATGTACAGAAAGTAAAATGATGATTGTTGACAATAAAAAGGGTAGAAGGTCACTTTCAAGTGAGAGAAAGTAAAATGATGATTGTTGACAATAAAAAGGGTAGAAGGTCACTTTCAAGTGAGATTTAGAGTTTCTAATTTATAAATATATATATTTAGGCTACTTATTATTTTATTGCATTAGCTTGTCTATCTCTGTATTTGCCGTCATCCTCTGTATCATTGCATGAATGATAGTATGACAGGATGATATGCTCTGGAATGGGAAACGTTCATGCAAGTTAAACTTGCCAGTTTCGTTATACCTTTAATGAAATGTAAAAGAAACACACAAGCAAAATGAATTCTCCATGATACAAGGTTGGATATTAAACTCAAGTGTTATTTGTGTTTCATTCACACGGCAATCTACCAGATCAATGACATCATCTCTGCATATGATCTTCACTCCACTTGCTGATTAAATAAGTTTATGGAGTATGCTAAGAATCATACTAGTTTCAACCTTTCTTTTAGAAAAAAATTGAGCATAAATTACAGATTCCTTAAGAAAAGCATACTTCAGACTAGCGTTTGATGTATGTAGAACAGATTGAGTGATTGACTTTTTTATTTTTTTAAGTTATTTTTTATTTATTACAATTTATTCACTTTGTATCCCTGCTGTAGCCCCCTCTCTCATCCCCTCCCAATCCCTTCCTCCCTCCCTCTTCTACTCCAACTCCCCTCTCATAGTCCACTGATACGGTAGTGATTGACAGTTAACAGCCCAGAAATTCAATGGAATGTACTTTCTTTGTAGTCCTGCCAGAAGATCTTTTTTTTTAAACAAGGCAATTATTTTAAAAATTTGAAATAGTCTATTGCTTTTATTGTGTAAGAACTAGCTGCTATCCCTGCCTGTATACTAATACGTTTCTCATTTGAGAGATGATAAAAAGACACCATGGTGTAATGAATTTAACATTTTGTTTGTCTATTAATATTATGCACACTTAAAAGTTTAAAAAGGGATATCAGTAGATCAATATGACCTGTGTTTGATTAGATTATCCACTTACATTTAATCCAAGGTTTCAAAACTTCTAATCAGCATTATATAATTCATTTGCATTTTTGTTGAGTTAATCGATATAGCTTTTATTATTAGATTATAAATCCTTGTGTACTTGCTAGAACCCTGAAGTAATTGCTATCTGTAATCTGGAACTTTTTAAATAATTTTGAGGAATACATGCACATACATCCACCCTCCCTTCAGTACCCACACACTTCAGTATTTAAATAAACAAGACAGTTACCCACAAAATTTGAGGTTGAAATGTGTTTGAGATCATCATTATGACATTTATGTAGAAATGTTTTTACTTTGAACATGAAAGCATATCCCAATTCTAATGCTGTCAACTCAATTAGTCACAGAGGTCTTAAATAACAATTCAACTTTTCTCTCATCTGACTTATCTATGCTATTGACCTATTTCACATATTTGTAATAAAACCTATAAAACTTTTTAAAAGATTTTTATTTTATGCTCAAGATATGATTCTTAATAATTGTGATATTATTTTTAGATATTTAATAGTCCAATAGTTGAAAGTCACACAAACTTAATCACTCTGAGAATACGGAACATCTTTCTGTTCCATAACACACTGAAGTAAATGAACTTGTTAGAAGTGAGTCTTATGCTCTGGCTTCTTCATGAAGTCTTAGATGAGTAAATGATACTCACCAGGACTCAATTATTCCCTGTACGTGTGCAACACTTACATATTTAGATGTGTCTTTAAGGTACAATTTGTAAGGTTAAATTTCAATGAATCAGTAATCCTTACAAAAGCTGAGACTCATAAGCAAACCTTTGGCAGAGTACAGGGGAATCATATGAAAGAAGGGGGAGTTAGTATGACCTGGAGAGGACAGGAACTCCGCAAGGACCAAATATACCTGGGCACAGAGGTCTTTTATGAGACTATTTCTTCAACCAAAGACCATGTATTGATATAACCTAGAACCCCTGCTCTGATGTAGCCCATGGTAGCTCAGTGTCCAAGTGTGTTCCCTAGTAAGGAGAACAGGGACTATTTCTGACAGGAACTCAATGGCAGACTCTTTGACCTTCCTACCTCCCAAGGGAGGAGCAGTCCTGCTAAGCCACAGAGGAGGACATTGCAGCCCAGCCTGAAGATACCTGATAAGCTAGGATCAGATGGAAAGGGCTTTCAGTGGACTTAGAAAGGGGCAGGGAGGAGATAAGGGAGGGAGGGTAGGATTGAGAGGGAATGAGGAAGGGGGCTATGGCTGGGATACAAAGTAAATACTTATGATTAATATAAAAAAGTAAAAATTATAAAAAAAACCAAATGTCGTATTTCCCTCCATAATTTTAGTAACAGGTTTTATGCTGCATAGTGTGTGTGTGTGTGTGTGTGTTTGTGTGTGTGTGTGTGTTGCAAACTGGAAAGTAGTAATCAAATAGGCAGTCTTTCTAAATGTACTAAGTGAAAACTGGTTCATAAGTATATTACTTTATCTTATTGTAAAAGTGTTTGTGAGGTTATTTTAGCATGTAACATGTTTTAACATAGAAAAAACTTTGATTTTACTTCAGTCTTTTCTATTATGAAATCTGTTTTTGTGTCACTTTTAGAAGAATATTGTATACTTTCAAGTTAAAAAATAACTATCTCATGATTCCTCTTAGTGCTTTTATACATGTTACATATATATGTATATACATACATTTGCACACATATGTATGTGTGTATACATACATATATAAATACATGCATATGCATACATACATATGTATAAACATGTATATACCTACATATGTATATGCATATAAATGTAACATATATAACAACAATAAATATTACATATATTTAAAAATACATAAAAGCAACAAATGCTGCTTTTATTTTAAAATAAATAATGACATGTAAATATTGTGATATAAATATATTTTCCAAGTGTTAATCCAGATGTTGCAACACTGTTTGATATGAAAGTTTTTGTAATTGTTTATTTTCAAATGCTAAGGATTTTCAGCCATTTTCTTACTTTATACAGGTCTATCTAAGTGACCGGAACTTCACTAGCCCTTGGGAAGGAGCTAAAGTTTACAATACCAGGGATGATTTCACTTCTGTAGAGTGGGCCTTAACACAATTAAACACAAGCTAGTTTCCATCTTTTTGAGATGTTCCATTGTCTACTGACCTTTAGTAATGTGGCTTATATTATGCCATTTCAATTACTAAAGGTTTATAATTTAATATGTATAATAGAACTTGATGCCTGGAATTTTTCATGCTTAAAAATTAATTTGCCGACAATTGCTGTGTTTTTGGACTTTGATTTTATTTTAATGAAGACATTGTATGTGTAAACATTTGGTATTTCATTCATGTATTCAGGGTTTTCAAAATTAAGTTTTTCTAGGATATGTGTAATTTTCGTGAAAAGAGAAATTTCATAGATATTTTGACTACATAAATTTGAACGTTATTATTTGGTGCTCTAATTAGTATATTCATCTGCATAACTACCATCTCATTGACATAAATGTTTATATCACCCTAGAAAGTTACCTCTGTTAACTTCTGGTCAATGCCTCTATTAAGCTCTAATCACACTTTACTTTCAGTTATGAATCTATCTATCTATCTATCTATCTATCTATCTATCTATCTACTATCTTTCTATGTATTTATCTACTATCTATCTATCTAGTGTGAGTGTGTGTATATGACAGCACATGTGAGAGTGGGTATGAATGTCTGCGTGTACCTGAGTATATAGAGGTCAGAGGATCTCTCAGGTGTTACTGGTGATGTTCTTTATGTTTTGAGCGTATTTTGTATATATGCAACATGGCACATTTTTATATGTTCCATCTCTTATAGTGCAGAAATATTAAGCTACTAACTTGTGAATCTCCTTACATTTTTAGAGTCTCACACGAAAGTCCACACATTAGATCCTGTCAAAGTTCAGTATAAACCCACAAAATTAAAATAACAAATAATAAAATAAAAATAACAAAATTACTGTAATTATTTCTTCTAACGTAGCTCAAATTCAGTTGCATCTATACTTCAGTTTCTGATCTTGGTAATTACTTATGGATTATATATCTAAAAATGTGCTTATAATGAAAAGTCAGTATCTGATTTGCTCTTTAAAGCACAGCCAATATGACTGTGTTTTCACTGATAATACAAAAATTGAATTACAGTGAATTTAATTACTCTGCACCATTTAGCTGCTTTTATCCAGCAATACACTCCTCTGGACTTTAGCTTTGTTTGTAATTAAAATTTCAATAGATACAGTATATCAAAGACTTATATTCTAGGTATTTTAATAGGGCATTTCTATCTATTATTCTATGTATTTTAACTCATAAAAATTAAGAAGTTTAGTTAATGTAAATAATCAGAAAATATTCCATATCCCATCCAGCTCCCTTTCTGTCTCTCATAAGAAAACAAATAGCTTTTAAGTGATAATTAACATAATATAAAACAAAAACTAACACATCAGAATTGGACAAAACGAACAAAAGGAAAGGACCCCATAAAAGATGGAAGAATCAAAAACCTGCTCTTGCACACTTCAGGAATTCTGTAAGATCATGAAACAGGAAACATTTCAATGTCCTTTTCAACCTAGTTTCTCTCCCTCTCTTCCTATCTACCACTCTCCCTCCTTCTCTCTTTTCTCCCCTTCTTTCTTCCTATCTAGTTGTTTAGGCCAGGCTGACCTTTAACTTCTGATCCTCCTTCTTCAGCCTCCCAGTGCTGGAATTATAAGTGTGTTCAGACTGAATACTTTATTATTACATAGTTCTGATTTTCTTTCAGGGTTTTGAAATAGAACACAGAAAGAAAACATTCTGAGTTGTCATGGTCAGTCACCTATCCACTAAAAACTCAGTTTCTTCTTTTCTTTCTTCACTATGAGAACACATCTTTCATTCTTTATATGTTCTTGATATTAGCCCTTTGTCATACATAAGGTTGGTGAAGATCCTTTCCCAATGTGTAGGCTGTCATTTTGTTCTGATGACAGTGTCTTTTGCTTTACAGAAGCTTTTCAGTTTCATGAGGTCCCATTTATTGATTGTTTATATTAGTGCCTGTGCTAATGGTGTTCTGTTCAGTAAGTTATCTCCTGTGCCAGTGAATTCCAAGTTCTTTCCCAATTCTTCTTCTAACGGGTTTAGTGTGTCTATTTTTATGTTGAGATCTTTGATCCACTATAGTTTTGTGATCATTTATAAATATGGATCTGTTTGCATTTTTCTACATGTGCCCATCCAGTTAGAAGAGCTGTGTGTTGGAGCTGCTATCTTTTTTCCATTGTATAGTTTCGGCTTCTTTGTCAAAAATCAAGTATCCATAGGTGTGTGGGTTTATTTGTGGGTCTTCTATTCTTTGATCCACCATTCTGTTTCTACATAAGTACCATGCAGTTTTTTTTTTAATTTTTTTTAATTTATTTTTTTATTTTTTTTCGCTATTGCTCTGCAGTTCAGCCCGACATCCGGGATGGAGATACCTCCAGACATTCTGTAGTTGTACAGGATTGTTTTAACCATTCTGGGTTTTGTTTGTTTGTTTGTTTTTCCCTATGAAATTGTGAATTGTTCTTTCAAGTTCTGTAAAGAACTTAAGAAGTTAAACACCAACAAACCAAGTAATCCAATTAAAAAAATGGGATACATGGGGTCTAAGATGGCTGCAATGAACACGCATAGTTTCTGAGTTGCAGAGGAGCTGAAGCGCCGAAGTTGGTGAGTAGAGGGACAGCTGAAGCCAGGGAAATGACAGTGAGGCTCTCTGAAAGAGAGGGAACATCGTAGGAGATTTGACCTTTGGTCTCGGGTCACCCATGGACTTCTTTGGGGAAGGAGAAAAACGATCATTTGATCTGCCTGCACTCCTCTTTTTTGGGCCTCCCTCCTCCTCAGCACAGACAGCTCACCAAGATTCTCAGCTCAGAGTTCACTGCCTGGGACTGCAGAGGCAGAAGCGGTGATCCTGGCCCCTCAGCTGCAGCTGCCAGCTGTAACTGCCTTCAGAGTCCTAGATCTGTGGTGCCATTCTCCCCTTGTCCCAGGTCTGTGAGCAGCCATACTGACTCCACACAGTCTCTCAGCTACTGACTGTACAGCCCACCTAAAACCTTGGTGGTAGATAGTAGGGTATATAGCCACCAAAGTCCAGCAGACCTGCCAAACAAACTAGGCACACCAGGTGCCGGGCCTCCTAGGTCTGGAGACCACAGTGGTGGGCCCCAGGACTTCCCAGGAGGCATCTTGATAGGCATTCCAGTCTCCAGCTGCAGCTGGACTTTCTAACCTGGCTGCTGCAGCAGCACTGAGCTAGCAGAGCTCACCAGCCCTCCTGCATATGACTAAGTAGGTCCAAACCAGAGTGTAGAGAGCCTGGATACCCCAATCCTTGCCAATGTGGCCTACTTGAGAGTGAGTGTGCCCTTGAGTGCCTGCAGAGCCCAAGATCCAGGGTCCTTTTAATCTAGCAGCCAAATATCAGACCTCTCCCACCCACACACCCATTTTGGGAAACATATGAACTCTTAGGACATTGTAGTCCCTGCTCTGTGGGTCCAACAGTAGAGTTCAGGCGGATAACACTGGGATCTCAGACAGAGCAGAATACCAGTGGCCTGTAGGTCACTGCAGTATTAAGAGAATTTGCATGAAGAAATTGTGCCACTATTATCCCCAGCACCTGCTACATCTACAGAGCATGCACAACTAACCCCTTAGATGCCTGCAAGGCAGAGCCACTCCCACACACTCAAGGGTTCAACATTCTCCATCACTCTGTCCAATGAGGCATACTTCCATGCACATTTCCACCCACACGCTTTCTCACATTTGTTCTTCTGTGCCTACAGACTTTCCTCCCACAGGTACAGCTGAAGCAGCAATACACACGCCAAGGCCATGGGACCTCTCTCAGCTTCCTGAAGAATTCTCCAGATGCCAGAGAGAGATGGTACCAACATGAACTGAAGAATCCAGGAACAAACAGGGAAGGTTAGAGATAAGCCAGGGGTTGGTGAAAGAACACATCCAACATAAATCAGCACATTATGGCTTCAACAGCAACCTCCAAAACTGATGGATACTCCAATTAATCGGAAACACAGGAAAATGATTTTAAAGCTATGCTTACCCAATTATTTGAGGCCTCTAAAGAGGAAACAAACAAATCTCTCAAAGCAATAGCCATACAAATACAGACAGTTAAAGAGGAAACGAACAAATCACTCAAAGATTTGGCCAACCAAGTGGAGGCAAAGAAAGAGGAAATGAGCAAAATTCTCAAAGAAACACAGGCAAATATAGCAAAACAAATAGAAATTTGAAAAATCTCATACAAACAACTTAATGGCTCACCTGAAAGTCCTAGGAAAAAAAGAAGCAAATACACCCAAGAGGAGCAGACAGCTAGAAATAATCAAACTCAGGGCTTAAATCAATCAATTAGAAACAAATAAAACTATTCAAAGAATCAATGAAACCCAGAGATGGTTCTTTGAGAATATAAACAAGATAGACAAACCTTTAGCCAAACTAACTAAAAGGCAGAGAGAAACTGTCCAAATCAGCAAAATCAGAAATGAAAAGGAGGACAAAACTACAGACACCAAAGAAATCCAAACAATCATTAGGTCATACTACAAAAGGCTATATGCCACAAAATTTGAAAATCTAAAAGAAATGGGCAATTTTCTTGATAGATTCCATCTAACAAAATTAAGTCATGATCAGGTAGAAACATTGAATAGTCCTATATC
Source organism: Psammomys obesus (assembly GCF_907164565.1). Classification (NCBI taxonomy): domain Eukaryota; kingdom Metazoa; phylum Chordata; class Mammalia; order Rodentia; family Muridae; genus Psammomys; species Psammomys obesus. The sequence goes on along the minus strand of NW_026596433.1, from coordinate 8,917,348 downwards.
CCCCAAGGAAAAAGAAGCAGTCATCAATACTCTACCTTCCAAAAAAAAAAAAAAAAAAAAAAAAAAGCCCTGGACCAGCTAGATTCAGTGCAGAATTCTACCATACATTCAAAGAAGGGCTAACTCCAATTCTCTTCATACTAGTTCACAAAATAGAAACAGAAAAAACATTATCAAATTCTTTCTGTGAAGCCACAGTCACCTTGATACCTAAACCCCACAAAGACCCAACAACAACAAAAAAAGATAACTTCAGACCTATCTCTCTTATGAACATTGATGCAAAAATACTCGATAAAATACTTGCAAATCAAATCCAAGAACACATCAAAGATATCATCCACCATGACCAAGTAGGCTTCATCTTAGGCATGCAAGGGTGGTTCAACATATAGAAACCCATCAATGTAATCCACCACATAAATAAACTGAAGGAGAAAAAACACATTATCATCTTATTAGATGCCGAAAAAGCATTTGACAAATTCTAACATCCATTCATGTTTAAAGTCTTGATCAGGGATACAAGGCACACACCTAAACATAATAAAGGCAATAACCAGCAAGCCTATAGCCAACATCAAACTCAATGGAGAGAAACTTTAATCAATCCCACTGAAATCAGGGATAAGGCAAGGCTGCCCACTCTCTCCATAGCTCTTCAATTTAGTACTTGAAGTCCTAGCTAGAGCAATAAGACAACTAATGGAAATCAAGAGAATACAAATTTGCAAGGAAGAGGTCAAAGTTTCACTATTCACAGATGATATGATAGTATACATGAGCGACCCCAAAAATTCAACCAGAGAACTCCTTCAGCTGATAAACACCTTCAGCAAAGTGGCTGGATACAAAATCAACTTAAAAAGTCAGAAGCCCTCCCGTATAACAAAGACAAAAGGGAGGAGAAAGAAATCAGGGAAACAACACGTTCACAATACCTACTAATAACATAAAGTACCTGTGGTGACTCTAATCAACCAAGTGAAAGACCTGTTTGAAAAAAACTTTAAGTCTCTGAAGAAATTGAAGAAGATATCAGAAGATGGAAAGATCTCCTGTGCTCATGGATTGGTAGGATTAACCTAGTGAAAAAGGCCATCCTGCCAAAGGCAATCTAAAGATTCAAAGCATGTCCCCATCAAAATACCAACACAATTCTTTACAAACATTGAAAGAAATATTTTCAGCTTCATATGGAGAAACAAAACCCAGAATTGCCAAAACATTCCTTGTACAACAACAGATCATCTAGAGGTATCTCCATCCCTGACCTCAAGCTGTACTACAAATCAATAGTAATAAAAACCACATGGTATTTTCAAAGAAACAAAAAGGAGGATCAATGGAATCAAATATATGGCCCAGAAATAAACCCACACACCTGTGAATACTTGATTTTTGACAAAGAAGCCAAAACCATTCAATGGTTTTGGTCCAACCAGATGTCTACACGCAGAAAAATGGAAATAGATCCATATTTATCACCCTGCAAAAAGTCACACACGGTATATACTCACTCATATAAACATAAAACATAGAATAAACCCACTAAAATCTGTACATCTAAACAAACTAAGCAAAAGAGAGGACCCTAACTAAAAATGCTCAATCCCCATCCTGAAAGGCAAAGAGGAAGGACATCAGAAGAAAAAGAAAACAGGAAACAACCTAGGAACCTGCTACAGAGGGCCTCTGAAAGCCAGAAGAAGAAAACAGGAAACAACCTGGGACCCTGCCAGAGAGGGCCCCTGAAACCCTCTGCCTTGCAGACTATCAAAGCAGATGCTGAGCCAGATGGCCAACTGTCGGGCAGAATGAATGGAATTTTATGTAAGAAGTGGGAAATAGTAAGAGCTGGAGAGGACAGGAACTCCACAAGGAGAGCAACAGAACAAGAAAATTTGAACACAGGGAACTTCCCAGAGACTCATACTCCAACCAAGGACTATTCGTGGAGATAACCTAGAACCCTGACAATGCAGCCACTTCTGATGAGAACTGAAAGACTAAGATCAGAAAGAAGGAGAGGAGGACCTCCCCTATTAGTGGACTTGGGGAGGGGCATGCATGCAGGAAGGGGGGGGAGGGTGGGACCAGGAGGGGAGAAGGGAGGGGCTTATGGGGGGATACAAAATGAATAAAGTGTAATTAATAAACGTTATAAAAATAAAAAATAAATATATTATTATAATATAATATAATATAATATAATATGATATGATATGATATGATATGATATGATATGATATGATATGATATGATATGATATGATATGATATGATATAATATAATATAATATAATATAATATAATATAATATAATATAATATAATATAATATAATATAATATAATATAATATAATATAATATAATATAATATAAACATAATGTGGGCGGGCCTTGAGATTAGTTGTGTAGACAGTCTCTGAAAACATGCTGGAAATTGGTATGCTGATCCTACAATACCTTCTGTTCAGTGACCTGTAAAGAGGATATGTTGCATGTCCAGGCTGACATGAATAAAGACTAAGTCTTCTCTACCTCCTTCTTTTTGGTTTTCCAGCTGGAACCAAAGAAATCCAAGTTTCCAGAAGATGGTAAGATGTCACATAAGAAATAAGTTGCCTTTCAGATGCCTTTTGTGGTAGACTCCTGTCATAAGTTCAATGCACATCCCATTTGTCTTTCTAAATGAGGATTAATCACCTTCGCCTGTGTCCACTTTCTTGATTATCTTCTTTAGGTGTGTAGATTTCATTATGTTTATCATGTCTTGTAGGTCTATATAAGCGAGTATATACCAAGTTTGTCTTTCTCCTTCTGGGATACTTCACTCAGAATGATCTTTTCTAGATCCCACCACTTGCCTGCAAATTTCATGATTTCCTCCTTTTTGATTGCTGAGTAGTATTCCATTGTGTAAAAATACCACAATTTCTGTATCCATTCCTCCGTTGATGGACATCTGGGTTGTTTCCAAGTTCTGGCTATTACAAATAAAGCTGCTACGAACATGGTTGAACAAATGTCCTTGTTGTGTACTTGAGCAAATTTTGGGTATATACCTAGGAGTGGTATAGCTGGGTCTTGAGGTAGCACTACTCCTAGTTGTCTGAGAAAGCGCCAGATTGACTTCCAGAGTGGTTGAACCAGTTTATATTCCCACCAGCAATGGAGGAGGGTTCCCTTTTCTCCACAACCTCTCCAGCATGTGCTATCACTTGAGTTTTTCATCTTGGCCATTCTGATGGGTGTAAGGTGAAATCTCAGGGTCGTTTTGATTTGCATTTCCCTAATGGCTAATGAGGTTGAGCATTTCTTTAAGTGTTTCTCTGCCATTCGACGTTCCTCTACCTAGCAGTGTTTCAAAGCAGACACTAAGACTCATAACCAAACCCTCGGCAGAGTGCAGGGAATCATATGAAAGAAGGGAAGTTAGTATGATATGGAAAGGATAGGAGCTCTACAAGGACCAAACATATCTGGGCACAGGGTCTTTTCTGAGACTGACACTCAACCAAGGACCATCTATGGATATAACCTAGAACTTCTGCTCGGATGTGGCCTGTGGTACCTCAGTAACCAAGTAGTTTTCCAAAGTAAGGGGAACACGGACTATTTCTAACAGGATCTCAAGGGCAGGCTGTTTGACCCCCCCCCCCTCCCCGGGGAGGAGCAGTCTGTTAGGCCACAGAGGAGGACTTTGCAGCCAGCCCTGAAGATACCTGATAAAACAGGGTCAGACAGTGGACTTGGAAAGGGGCAGGGAGGAGACCAGGGAGGGAGTGTGGGGTTGGGGAGGGAATGAGGGAGCGGGATACAGCTGGGACACAGAGTTAACAAAATGTAACTAAAAAGAAAAATAAAATAAAAAGAAAGAAATAAGTTGCCTTTCTGAATCACCGGATAAAACACAACACCTTTTAGGAGTGTGAATGGTACATCAGGATTTTTAGTCATGGGACTGCTGTTTGGGTTTCTTCGCGGCATTTATGCCTCCACATCCATCATGATAGCACAGACTATTCCATATAGATCTACCTTCTTTAAACGTGGATTAAGAAATAAAACCTTCTACTTCATTTTCTATGTATTTGTTATGGACTGTGCCTGTATTTGTATACGTTATACACATTTTTATGTTTTGTGGCAAGCTATGACACATTTTGGACAGTGATATAAATCACTGAAAAGTTCAGCATTAAATCCTATCAGCCTTCCCCCGAGGCAGCCTGTCCCTGCTCCATTTTCAGTTTAGTAAACTATAGTGGGATATAATCTTAATGCATTTTCAGTAGCTGAACCAATCTTATAGCATACATAGGAAAACTTCTAATGAGGAATACCTCAAGAAACACTAATCAAAGTGTGCATTTAAAAACTATTCTCACATCTCAAAATACACAGGTATTAAGTGGATGAGCATTTCAGATGATGTATTTCTTTAAACGTTAGTATTAGTTAAACTTCTTCAATGGCTCTTTCCATGTCACTATAACCAGCAACAGCAATTATAGTTTTAAATGACTTCTTTCAATTATATCTCTTCTGTAATTCTATCCAGATTAAATGACATATAGTTGGGTTTTCTGCCTTCTCAGTGTTAACACTACACAGATGTTCATTTATGGGAAGCACAGCTGCCCATCCAAGTGCTCTTCCATCCAAATGCACCAAGATATAAATTAAGTAAAGGCACACAATTTCAGAAGTTTTATTTTTAAACATTATAAGATACATAAAAATTTGATCTTAGGAAACTCAAAAATACCCTATACCAATTAAAAATTTTCTTGTAAGTAAGGAGGAATCAGCTAAAACATTAAGAATATATTCTATCCAGACTGGGAAAGAGTTACAGAGCTAATAAATCAACTTAAAATACTTTTAATGTATATTGTTTTGTTAAAGTGCTGTTGTGAACTAAGGATCATGAAAACTTCTTCGAAATACACTGCAATGTTTGAATATTTTACTGGAAGCATCTTTATGAGTCATGTCACAGGCACACTGGATTGAGTGTGTTTACTGTAGCTATATCCTGTTCGTTATACTCCCTTTGCTCAAAATGTTTTACTTTCTACTGACTTATCAGTGGTAGAATTTTATACTAAAACACCCAAATTCTATTTATAGATTAACATAGGAACACAAAGAGTTCTTTTATGAAAGCATTTTAATTCTCATAATTTATAACATTTGTACACTTGACTCTTAGATTTTCTTAGGAATCCCTCCTGTCTAGTCTAGCCAGTGTTACAGAGATATAAGGGTTAAAATTAGCTCTCATACTCAATATTGCTGGGCTGTCACTATATATTGCACTGGCTTCTTTATTGTTCTGTGTCCACAAATCGCCACATTTTACATAACTTGTCACAAAAGAACCTCAGACTGGTTTTGCCCAAATACTATCTCAATTTGACCTGAAGGTCATACTGTTTGAACCTCTACATTTTGTGACATGATGTCAATATTCCCAAGTGTTAGGTCAAACCTAATCTTCCTAGGAGTCTGGAGGATGAAATTCAGAACTCTATTCTGAAATAAGATAAAAGGTCAGTAGAATGAAAGAAGATTCTTCCCTGATCTTCTTGACCCAGTGAACCAACACCACATATTTCTTAGTGAGTGAGAATAACCGTTTTGGGTTGCCATCCTACTGTACATGCTACAAATTGTCGTATACCATTGTGAAGTGATACAGTCCTGGAACATCTTGTTTATGCTGAGACCTAAGACATTTTCCTCTCTGATAATTAAGGCAAAACACTTAACCTCTTGCACATGCTGCCAAAACCTTTCATACTTCATTAAAACAACAAGAATGACCCCCTTTTTTACTTTAAAAACATTACTTTATGTTTTGTTTTAATTACAGTTTATTCACTTTGTATCTCTCTTGTAGCTCCCTCCTTTCTCTCCTCCCAATCCCACCCTCCATCTTTCTTCTCCACTTGTGTCCCTCTCCAAGTCTACTGATGGGGGAAGTCCTCCTCTCCTTCCTGCTGATTCTAGTCTATCAGATCTCATCAAGAGTAGCTGAATTGTCTTCCTCTGTACCCTGCTAAGGCTGCTCCACACTCAGGGGGAGGAGATCAAAGAGCAGGCCATTTAGTTCATGTCAGAGACAGTCCCTGTTCCCATTACTATGGAACCCACTTGGACACTGAACTACCATGATCTACATCTGTGCAGGGGTTCTAGGTTATCTCCATGAATGATTCTTGATTGGAGTATCAGTCTCAGAAAAGACCCCTGTGCCCAGATGTTTTGGTTCTGTTGCTCTCTTTGTGGAGCTCCTGTCCTCTCCAGGTCTTACTATCTCCCCTTCTTTCATAAGATTCCCTGCATTCTGCCCAACGTTTGGCTATAAGTCTCAGCATCTGCCTTGATACCCTGGAGGGTAGAGCCTTTCACAGGCCCTCTGTGGTAGGATCCTGTCCTATTCCCCTGTTTTCTCCCTCTTCTGATGTCCATCCTCTTTGTCTTTCTGAATGGGGATTGAGCATCTTAGCCAGAGTCCTCCTTCTTGATTAATTTCTTTAGCTATACAGATTTTAGTATGTTTATCCTATATTTTATATCTAATATCAACTTATAAGTGAGTATACACCGTGTGTGTCTTTCTGCTTCTGGGATACCTCACTCAGGATGATCTTTTCCAGTTCCCATCATTTGCCTACAAATTTAATGATGTCCTTGTTTTTTTTATTGCTGAGTAATTTTCCATTCTGTAGATGTAGCACAATTTCTGTATCCATTCCTCAACTGAGGGACATCTAGGTTGTTTCCAGCTTTTGGATATTACAAATAAAGCTGCTACAAACATGGTTAAGCAAATGTCCTTGTTGTATACTTGAGCATCATTTGGATATATGCCTAGTAGTGATAGAGCTGGATCTTGAGGAAGCGCTATTCCTAGTTGTCTGAGAAAGCACCAGATTGCTTTCTACAGTGGTTGTACAAGTTTACATTCCCACCAGCAGTGGAGGAGAGTTCCCCTTTCTCCACATCCTCTCCAGCATGTGTTGTCACTTGAGTTATTCATCTTAGCAATTCTGATGGGTGAAAGGTGAAATCTCAGGGTTGTTTTGATTTGCATCTCCATGATGGCTAAGGATGTTGAGCATCTCTTTAAGTGTATCTCTGCCATTCTATATTCCTCTACAGATAATTCTCTGTTTAGCTCCACACTCCATTTTTTAATTTGATTACTTGATTTACTACTTTTTAACTTCTTTAGTTCTTTTTATATTCTGGACATTAACCCTCTCTCAGATATAAGGTTGGTGAAGATCCAATTTTTGTAGGCTGTCATTTTTTTTTTTATTACAGTGTCCTTTGTTTTACAGAAGCTTTCCAGTTTCATGAGGTTCCATTTATTGATTACTGACCTTGGAACCTGTGCTGTTGGTATTCTATTTAGAAAGTTTTCACCTGTGCCAATGAGCTCTAGGTTCTTCCCGACTTTTTCTTCTAACCAATTTAGTGTGTCTGGTTTTATGTTGAGGTCTTTGATCCACGTGGACTTTTGTTTTGTGCAAGGTGATAAATGTGGCTTCATAGAATGAGTTTGGTAATGTTCCTTCTGTTTCTATTTTGTGGAATAGTTTGAAGAGAATTAGAGTTAGCTCTTCTCTGAATGTCTGGTAGAATTCTGCACTGAAACCATCTGGCCCTGGGCTTTTTTGGGAGGGAGATTTTTGATGACTGTTTCTATTTCCTTGGGGGATATAGGAATATTCAATCAATTTACCTGATCTTTATTTAATTTTGGTAAATGGAATCTCTGAAGAAAATTGTCCAATTCAAATTTTCTGGTGTATAGCCTTTTGTAGTAAGACATAATGATTGTATGGATTTCCTCAGTGTCTGTAGTTATGTCCCTGTTTTCGTTTCTCATTTTTGTTGATTTGGGTAGTTTCTCTCTGCCTTTTAGCTAATTTGGCTAAGGGTTTATCTATCTTGTTGAATTTCTCCAAAAACTGGTTCTTGGTTTCATTGATTGTTTGAACTTGTTTATTGTTTCTGATTTATTGATCTCAGTCCTGAGCTTGAATATTTCCAGCTGTCTATGCCTCTTGGGAATGTTATTTTTTTCTAGGGTTTTTAGGTGAGTTATTAAGTTGCTTGTATGAGATGTTTCCAGTTTCTTCTTGAAGGCATTTAGTTCTATGAACTTTCCTCTTAGCACTGCTTTCATTGTGTCCCATCAGTTTGAGTATGTTGTGTTTTCATTTTCATTGAATTCTAGGAAATCTTTAATTTATTTATTTTGCCCCTAACCCAGATGTCATTGAGTAGAGAGTTTCCATGCATTTGTAGGCTTTTTGCTATTTCTGTTGTTATTGGGGTCCAGCTTTAGTCCGTGGTGGTCAGATAGCCTACAGTGATTATTTCAATCTTCTTGTATCTGCTGACACTCCCTTTGTGCCCAACCATATGGTCTCTTTTAGAGAAGGTTCCACCAGGTGCTGAAAAGATGGTATACTCTTTTGATTTTGAGTCAAAATTTCTGTAGACATTAATTAGGTCCATTTGAATTAGGGACTCTGTAAGAGCCTTTATTTCCCTGTTTAGCTTCTGTCTGGATGATCTGTCCCTTGGTGAGAGTGGAGTGTTGAAGTCTTCCACTATTAAGGTGTGTTGGGATCTATGTGTGATTTCAGCTTTAATAATATTTCATTTACAAATGTAGACGCTCTTGTATCTGGAGCATTGATGTTCAAAATTGTGATGTCCTCCTGGTGGAATTTTTCTTTGATGAGAATGAAGTATCCCTCCTCATTTTTTTGATTAATTTTGGTTGAAAGTATGTTTTATTAGATATTAGGATAGCTACCCCAGCTTGTTTTCTTGGTCCATTTGCTTGAAAACATTTTCCAGCCCTTTACTCTGAGGTAGAGTTTATCTTTGTTGTAGAGGTGTGTTTCTTGGATGCAGCAGATTGTTGGATCTTGTTTTTGCACCCATTCTGTTAGTCTGTGTCTTTTTATTAGAGAGTTGAGTCTATCGATAGTAATAGATAATAGTGACCAATGAACGTTAGTTCCATTTATTGTGGAGTTGATGGTCTTACTATGATTCATTGCTCATTTTCTTTTAATTTTTGTTGGGAAATTATCTGTATGCTATGTTTTCTTGGGTCTAGTTGTTTTCATGGAATTGGAATTTTCCTTCTAGTATCTTCTCTATGGCTGGTTTGCTGTGTAGATATTGATAAAATTTAGTTTTGTCGTGGATATTTTTTTTTCCATCTGTGTTGATTGAAAGCTTTGCTGGATAGAGTAGTCTGGGTTGACATCTGTGATCCCTTAATGTCTGCATGTTACCTGCCCAGGCCCTTCTGGCTTTCATAGTTTCTGATGAGAAGCTTGGTGTAATTTTGATAGGTCAACCTTTATATGTTATTTGGCCTTTTTCCCTTGCTGCCTTTAATATTTTTTTTTTCTTCTGTAGGTTTAGTGTTTTGACTATGATGTGAAGTGAAGAGTTTCTTTTTTGTTCTAGTCTATTTGGTGTTCTGTAGGCCTCTTGTATGTTTATGGACATCTCTTTCTTTAAGTTGGGAAAATTTTCCTATATAATTTTCTTAAAAAATATTTTCATCCTGAGTGAGCTATCCCAGAAGCAGAAAGACACACATGGTAGGTATATAATCACTCATATAAACATATAATATAGGATAAACCTACTAAAATCTGTACACCTAAAGAAACTAATCAAGAGGGAGGACTCTTGCTAAAATGCTCAATTCCTATCCAGAAAGGCAAAGAGGATGGACATCAGAAGAAGGAGAAAAGAGGGAACAAGTCAGGAGCCTGACACAGAGGACCTCTGAAAGGCTCTGCCCTGCAGACTATCAATGCAGATGCTGAGACTTATGGGCAACCTTTGGACAGAGTGCAGGGAATCTTATGAAAGGAGTGGGAAACAGTAAGATCTGGAGAGGACAGGAACTCCATAAGGAGAGCAACAGAACCAAAAAATCTGATCACAGGGGACTTTCGTGAGACTGATACTCCAACCAAGGACTATACATGGAGATAACATAAGACCCCTGCACAGATGTAGCCCATGGCAGTTCAATATCCAAGTGGGTTCCATTGTAATAGGAACAGGGACTGTCTCTGACATGAACTGATTGGCCTGCTCTTTAATTACCTCCCCCTGAGAGGGAAGCAACATTACCAGGCCACAGAAGAAGACAATGTAGCTACTTCTGATGAGACCTAATTCACTAGGATCAGAAGGAAGGAAAAGAAGTCCTCCCCTCTAAGTGGATTTGGGGAGGGTGGAGGAAGGGAGGGATTGGGACAGGAGGAGAGAGGGAACCACAGGGGGGATACAAATTGAATAAAGTGTAATTAATAAAGAATAAATAAAAAATATTTTCTGTACCCTGCAGCCTGGAATATTCTTTTTCATCAATTCCTATTATTCATTCTGTTTTTCCTGGCGTCCTTGATTTCTTAATGTTTTGTGTTTGAGACTTTTCTGATTTTACTTTTTCTTTGAGAGAAGTATCGATTTCTGCAAGTGTATCTTCAGCACCAAAGATTCTCTCCTCCATCTCTTGTATTCTATTGTTGATGCTTACCTTTGTGGGTCCTATCTTTTCTCTAAGTTCTCCAGCTCCAGTGTTTTCTCAATTTGTGTTTTCTCTATTAATTCTAATTCTGTTTTCATGCCTTGCACCATTTCCTTCATCTGTTTGAATGTGGATTCCTGTCGCTCTATGACGGTTTCTATTTTTTTGTTTGTTTGTTTCCTCTCTATATGCCACTAATTGTATCTTTACTTGTGTCTCTATTTTTTTGGCTATATTTGCCTGTGTTTCTTTGAGAGCTTTGTTCATTTCCTCACTATGCTCCACTAATAATTGGATAAACATAGCTTTAAAATTCACTTTCCCGTGTTTCCAATGTATTGGAGTATCATTGATTTGTGGGGTGCCTTGTGAAGCCATAATGTCCTGATTTTTGTTGGATGTGTTCTAATGCTGACCTCTGGCCATATGCTTATGTTTAACCTTAAGTGTTTTTTCCTGGATTCTGTAGTTCAGATTGGGACCGTCTTTCTCTGGTATCTTGAGAATTCTTCAGGAAGATGAGAGAGGTCCTGTGGTTTGAGAGTGTGTGTTGTTGTTTCAGCTGTACCTAAGGGAGGAAGATCTGTGGGTGCAGAAGAATAAATGCAGGCAAGTGTGTGTCTGTGTGTGTGTGTGTGTGTGCATGTGCATATGCGTGGAAGTGTGACTTGATGGATAAGGTGTTAGAGAATGTAGATGCCTGGAGTGTGGGACTGGGGTGTGGTGCAGGCACAGAAGGGGTTGCAGGTGCTGGTGGTGTTTGAGGGCACAATGTGCTTGCGCAGATTCCATGAATACCTCAGTGGCCTACAGTTCTCTGGTTTTCAGTCTTGTCTGGGCTCCAGGAGTTGTTTGCCTGGACTTCACTGATGGACTCACAGAACAGGGGCTTCAATGTTGAGAACACTGTCCCAAGAATCCCTTTGTTTCTCACAGTGAGTGTGTGGGTGGGAGGGATCTGATGTCTGGCTGCTAGCTTAGAGGGACCCTGAATCTGGGGCTCTACAGGCACTTGAAATCAAACTCACTCTCTAGCAGGTGAAATTGGAAAGCACAGTTTTGCCCCCTGTTCTCTACTCTCAGATTTGTTCCTGCTGGGGCAAATGTGCATGTAGGAACTCTGTCAGCTCAGTGGTACTGTAGCCACAGAAATTGGGAGTCCAGGTGCAGCAGCAGAACTGGAAGTTCGATACAGATACCTGCTGGGAAGTCCTGGGGAGCTGCTACAGTGGTCCATGGACCTGAATGGCTTGGCAGGCCTGGTGAACCTGGGTGGTTTGGCAGGTGTGGAGGACCTTGGTGGTCTGCACTACCAGGTTTCTACCACTTAGGTATTCAGCAGCCCATACAGTCACTGGCTGGGAGGCCTTGTGGGGCTGTACAGCTGCTCATGGACCTGGGACCCAAAAGGCTGGTACAGCTGGCAGTCATCACTGAGGAGCTAGGAGTCCCACCTCTGCTGTCTCAGTCACCAGACAGTGAGTTCTATGCTAAGAGCCTCTGGCACTGTTGGCCTCCTCCCTGAGGAGGAGGTGGGAGGCCTGAAAAGGGGAAGTTCAGGGAGAACTGAATGTTAGCCACTTTCCCCAAAGAAGTCCCTGGGTGACTTGATTTTAAATGGTCTCAGCTCACGTGTTGCTTCCTCTCATCCAGAAAGCCTCAATGTTGATTTTCTGGCTTCACTTGCCCCTCCACTCACCAATTTCAGAGTTTCAGATCCTCTGCCTCTCAGATATTGTGCGAGTTGGTGGCCCCCATCTTGGATCCCCATTTATTTTTATTTTATTTATATATATTTTCTTCTTTCTCTTTGCCCTACAAAGTCCTTGCATATATGTTATGGCTTCTAACTTAGTGGTTTTACGTGAATCCTGAGTATGCAAATGAATGGATCTGTTTCTGTTTGTTTTGTTTATTTTGTCCCATTCTGATGTGTTAGTCTTTGTTTTAGCTTTTATTTTATTTTATTAGAGTTTGTTTTATTTTATTATTATAAGTAATAATAAAAGCCTGTTAGTTTTCTGATGAAAGACAGAAAGGGAGTGGGTCTGAATGGGAGAGGAAGTGGGGAGGAGCTGGGAGCAGAAGAGGAAGGGGAAGCAATAATAAGGACACATTAGGTGAGAAAAAAAACATATTCAATAAAAGAAAAAGAGAATACAAATACAAATACATTTGCTGCATACAAATACAGCAAAACATATATGTAGCTGGATAATTTTTATAATCAACTCCCCACATTGTCATGAATATCATATGTCTAACAACTAATTAAATATTTTTAATTTGCACTTCCACTTCTTTTAGGCTGAGATCAGAAAGAAGAAAAGACAAATATGGGCTTAAGATTAATATACAGAGAGAATTAAGTATCATTCATGAATAATCTGTTTAATGGTATAAATTTATAGGACAACTAAGTGAATATTGAATTCTTAATCTAAGACAGGTTACTTTAAAATGATTATGACTATCACGTACTTGAAAAAAAACAGAAGCCCTTTTTCCTGAAAACATCAGAAGGCATACTTTTATCGTGATTTTTTCTTTCATCTCAATTTCATTTTTGTCCCCAGAATGCTAATGATTAGAATATAAATCCAGTGAACTCAGATCGTTATTCAAATTCAATGTCATACTATTACAAAGGGGAAAAATGGAAACTGTTCTTGGTTAAAGCATTTTAAGAGGACTGTTCAACCTGGTTCTCTGTACAGGGTCAGTCTTGTTATTTGAAATGTTCACTGTAGTTGAGAGACTATACCTAACAGGGACAATTTGTTCTCTAGGATAATAAAATGCTATAATGTGAGAATAGAGATATTCTAGTATCCCAATAAATATAAACTGACTTAATGAAGAAAAATACATCATTTTCAGAAAACTATATTTACACAGTAATTCAAGGAAATAGAGTATATGAAGAACCAGACACTATAATGAATCAGATATTGATCATATAGTGTACACAGAATCCTCAATTTTCTTAAAAATTGCCAAAGATTAAATCAGTAAAAGTAGTAATAAAATGAAAATGAATAATAATGAAATAATAATGAAAATTATTAATAATAATAATAAATAATGAAAATAAAATAAAATGAAAAGTAGTAATAAAAATTTTTCATTAAATTTTTAATTTTTATATTACAGTTCATTCACTTTGTATCCCAGCTATAGCCCCCTCCCTCATTCCCTCCCAATCCTACCCTCCCTTCCTCATCTCCTCCCATGCTCCTCTCTAAGTCCACTGACAGGGAAGGTCCTCCTCCCCTTCCATCTGACCCTAGCTTATCAGGTCTCATCAGGACTGGCTACATTGTCTTCCTCTGTGGCCTGTCAAGGCTGCTCCTCCCTCAGGGGTAGGCAATCAAAGAGCCAGCCACTGAGTTCTTGTCAGAGACAGTCCCAGTTTGGTAGTTCATGGTACAAATATTTAAATATATTTGAATATTGATTAAATACAAAATCTCATGTTTTTTAAGCTTGCATGTATTGAATAATACTTACCTAAATCTCTCTAAGATTTACCTACATGTTTTCATATTGCTGCTGCTTTTTAAATATTAATAAAATCATAGTGAACATAATTATACCTAAACAGAGGAAGAAAATAGTTTGAATGAGCTCCTGTCCTTTTCAGGAAGCTTAGCCATATAGTCCACCATGACCTCATAACATGTAGCATATTGCCTGTCCTTTTTGCTATTTCAGCATGGTGCCCAGAGGAAATAGCATCTGCGCAGAACTTTGCTGTTTGTAGCCTGCTGAGGAAGGTGCTTACACCAAGTCTGCAGTCTAGCAAAGCATGTTACACACTCTTTCAATTAAGCTAGCAGCCCATGGAGCTTCTACATTTAATGCTCCAGTAAGAATTGCAGTGAATATTGAACTGGAGGCAAGGGAGCCATCTCTTTCCCACAGAAAGAGAGTTAGAAAGCGTTTTGCTTGTGTTGTGTAGTAGAAAGAACATAGAGCCTCAGAGATCTCTGCCCTTACTTCTAGGTCCTACTCTATATCATAAAATGTGTCCATCCATCAAAAGATGTCTAACCTAAATCAGGAAACTGATAGAAAGACGATTTGTAATAAAAATATAAGACAAGGTCTTTAAGATGGAAATTTTCTTATATATATACCAGCTTTGCACCACGGGGACTTCACATTTTATCCTTCACACAAGGATGTCTTAGAAAATTCACACTGTCTGAGGCAGTTTTCCTTCTTACCATTCCCCCGATAAGTCTTCAAATGAAATTGTCTGAAAGGTTTAAATACTTTCATCATTCAACCCCTTGCTCTCCATTTCTCACACTTTCCCTGTCTTTTCTCTTGACACCAATATATTCCAGACACTATAATGGCCCAAAGCATACCCACTTAGCCTGAACAATGTAGAAGCTGACCCTAATTCAGCTCCAATATTCACAGTAGTTATAATCATCTCCTTTTGTCTGTGTAAGAATTCTTTAAAGTATAAGAACATTTAGTTCCCAAATACTCACTGCCCTCTTATGCCTAAATAAATGGTTGTCAAGTAGGTTTTCTTTTTTGGTGACAGTTAAAGGTTTTTAAGACAGATGGTCTCATTAGCTTGAGATATTTAAAGGCATCTATCTTTTCCCTAACTAATTGGGAGCTCACCATTTTTTAAAACAATATTATAATAGAGATAGGCAAAGCTATTCAATATAAAACTCCCTCGTTAATAATTTTCATTTTGAATTTTTAATCCAAATGAATGGAATTTTTATAGATTGTAATGGGCCTAAAGCAGTTAACTAAAAAATTGATGCTAGTCTTAGAGTGCCACTGAGAAGGGTAGAGAAAATATTTTACAATCAAGATCATGGCATTTACTATCTTGAAATGACCTAGTTTCTTGTTCACAGGACACCAATACCACTGTTTTCAAAGCAAATATTTCTAAAGCTAGGTTCACCAGCCAGCTTCAGAAAAACTCCTTCATTGTGATGTCTTTCTGTTCTTGTGTGCAGGATACGTGCTCTCTCTCCTTGGTACTGTGTTATATGATTCACACACACACAAATCTTAGTAGAGAATGAATACATCCTGAAAGGATTTCTGTACTAGCTCCTCAGATAAAAGACAATGTTTAAATTGAAAGGTAAAAGAGAGGAGGTAGTTCACAAAAAAAATGGTCCTCGTCAAAGTTGATCCACTTCAAAAAACTTGGAACATGAAAAATACAATTATTTCAAATTGACATACTGCACAGACACATTTTTGTATGCTCATGACCAAGCAAATTATATTTATAAAAATCCAGTGAGGGTTTCCACTTATATAAGTCAAATTTGCTATGTTTGTAGAATTTCTGGATAGGTAATCATGCCTAGATTTAGCTATGCTTTTAAAATATATGCACAATGACTTGATATTAGCAGAAAGTGATGAATTCATCCAGCCAAATAACTAACCAGATGAGGCCCCTTTGTACCTGAAGTTGCTTTAAAGCAAAAAAGAAACAAGTAAATACAGTGACTAAAATACATATTTATGACTCATATACCAACAACCTGTCTTTGTGGTATATATGTACACAGGTCAGTCAGGCAGAAGATTGTCCTGTTCAAACCACCTGCTGTTTTGTTTTGTTTGTTGTTGTTGTTTGAGACAATATCCCATATAATGCAGGCTAGTCTCAAACTCATTAAATAGCCAAGGCTGGCCTTGAACTCTTGATCCTTTTATGTCTTACTCCCAAATACTTAGAAAATAGTCACAGGACACCATTTTTTATTGTAAAAAGTATGACCATATATACAATCATTGTTTGAACATCTAAAACATTGTTTCTCTTCTTTAAATGATGTTATGAACTGCATTGTTATTGCCTATGTATGCTCTTGAACAGTTCAACCTACATGATTGGTTCCATTCATCAAAATAAAATGTGAGTAACTATCTTAGATAATTGCATATTTAGGAAAAGTAAATCTCTAGGTGATTTATAGTCAGAGGGATATATCTTTTTTAACTACTGGAATGTCATGAGACGAAATACAATTTCAGAACATTGCATCAGTGTTAATGGCTATATTCGTGTTTTTCTTCACAACTTATAAACATGAATGGGTGAGAAGCACAAATGGTAAGTTGAAACACCAGCAAATTTTAGCTCTTGTTGCCATTCCCAACATCAACATTTCGTTGACCACAGCCCCATTCTACCCTTATTCATTAGTGAACCAAGCTCAGGCAGGAGGGTCAAGAGAACAAATGAAGTTTTTATTCCACCATATCACTTTTGCATATTAACAGGAAGCTATCTATGAGTGGTTCTTTCTCTATAGTAACTGTTCCTGATCTTTCACCTTTCACAAATAAGGCATTGGATACTGTACCATTCCTTGAGCTTTTCCGCAACATTTAAATATTCTCCTGTTAGTACAAATGATACCACAGGAGCATATCATCTATTTCCTGACAGTGTCTACAGACATGGAGTCAAAATCGTTAGTTTTCTTGAACAAAGAACTCAAGTGCAAACACAGAGGAAATTAAAGCAAGAACATACCTATTGAAGCAAAAGTAAAGGCACACTCTCAAAATGGAAGAGAGACAGGTGCTAGGCTGAACTTCCCAATGTCTATAATTATTATGAATGAATGCTTTTATGGATTGTAAGTAAATTTTATGGCAGTCAATCATCAAATTTCTTGGAAATTAAAGAATGTTTTTAGAAATTGGGGCAGGAGAAAAAGTCTGACCAAACACTGAACCGTGTGAATGCATTTAGAAATATCTTGAGCTGCCCCCTGTTTTCCCTGTTTCTCTCAGAAGTTTTGCCTTTCAAACTCTTACCAGAATGGCCAATATGCTTTGCTAGGACATTTCTAACAATCCATCCACCAAATAGTTCAAAACCCAATATCCTCACTCTCAGATTTGGCACAGCAATATCTGTACCACTGTATTAGTTTCTTTCCATGTTTCTGTGGTACAATATTCTGACAAAAGTGACTTAAGAGGGATACCCTGCATGGCCAGTGTGAAAACTCAAGGGATGATGCACGCTGGTGAGGATGTGGAGAAAGGGGAACCCTCCTCCATTGCTGGTGGGAATGTAACCTTGTACAACCACTTTGGAAATCAATCTAACCCTTTCTCCAAAAATTAGGAATAATGCTACCTCAAGATACAGCTATACCACTCCTGGGCATAAATTGGAAAGATGCCCAATCCTACAACAAGGACATTTGATCAGCTATGTTCATATTGGGTTTATTCATAATATCCAGAATCTGGAATCAACCTAGATGTCCCTCAATTGAAGAATGAATACAGAAATTGTGGTACATTTACAGAATGGAATACTACCCAACTATTAAAAACAAGGAAATCATGAAATTTGAAGACAAATGGATGGAACTAGAAAAGATCATCCTGAGTGAGGTAACCCAGAAGCAGAAAGACGGTATATACTCATTTATGAGTGGATATTAGTCATATAATATAGGATAAACATACTAAAATCTATAGTACTAAAGAAGCGAAACAACACTTAAGACCCTAGGGAAGGGGGCGGAGCCAAGATGGCGACTAGCACACACAGTTTCCAAGCTGTGGAAGAGATAAAGTTCTGAGTTGATGAGTGGAAGAACTTCTGAAGCCAGGGAAACAACGGAGAGACTTTCTAAACAACAGGGAACATCACAGGAGGTGAAAACCTTGGTCTCGGGTGACCCAGGGACTTGTTTGGAGAAGGTGAGAAACGATCCTTTGATCTCTCAGCACTCCCCTCCCCCAGACCTCCCTCCTCCTCGGCACAGTGGACTCACCTTTCTCAGACTTGCCTTTCTCAGCGCAGACCTAACTGCCTGGGGCCTGCAGCCACTGAGGCGGAGCCCCAAGCCCTTTATCGGCAAAGGCCAGCAGTACTGTGTCTTGGAGCCCCAGATTCGCGCGGCGGCTGCAACATCCTCCCAGGGCCCGAGTCTGCTAGACGCCATACTAGCTCCACAGGATCGCGATCACTGACGGTACGGCCCGCCCAATCCCACAGTGACAGAGAATACGCTATATACTCACCAAAACCAGACAAAAACGCCATACAAGCTAGACACACCAGACGCTGGGCCTCCGAAGCTTGGAGAGCACAGTGAAGAGACCCCAGGACTTCCCAGAAAGCATCTGGATTAGCAACCCAGTCTCCAGTTACAGCAGGACTTTCTAACCTGGCGGCGGAGCAGCACTGAGCTGGCGGGGCACATCAGCCCTCCAGTTTAAGACTAACCAGGGCCAAACCAGAGAAGGGGATCACAAATGTCAACCCAGACTACTATACCCTGCAAAGCTTTCAATCAACATAGATGGAGAAAACAAAATATTCCATAACAAAACTAAATTTACGCAATATCTATACAGCAAACCAACCCTACAGAAGATACTAGAAGGAAAACTCCAATCCAACGAAAACGAATTCACCCAAGAAAACAGGGCATACAGATAATATCCCAACAAAAATGAAAAGAAAACAAGCAATGAAACAAGGTATGATCATCGACTCCATTACAAAAGGAACTAACATGCATTGGTCAATATTATCTATCAATATTAATGGACTCAACACACCAATAAAAAGACACAGGCTAACAGAATGGTTATGGAAACAAGACCCAACATTCTATTGCATCCAAGAAACACACCTATGCAACAAAGATAAACACTACCTCAGAGTAAAGGGCTGGAAAAATGTTTTTCAAGCAAATGGTTCCAGAAAACAAGCTGGAGTAGCCATCCTAATATCTAATAAAATAGACTTTCAACCCAAGTTAATCAAAAAAGATAAGGAGGGCCACTATATTCTCATCAAAGGAAAAATCCAACAAGAGGACATCACAATTTTGAATATCTATGCCCCAAACACAAGAGCACCTACATTCGTAAATGAAACAATATTAAAGCTTAAAACATACATTGACCCTAATACCTTAATAGTGGGAGACTTCAACACCCCACTCTCATCAAGGGACAGATCAACCAGACAGACACCAAATAGGGAAATAAAAGCACTCACAGAATCCCTAAATCAAATGGACCTAATAGACGTCTACAGATCTTTTCACCCAAACTCAAAAGAGTACACCTTCTTTTCAGCACCACATGGAACCTTCTCCAAAATAGACTATATAGTTGGTCACAAAGCAAGCCTCAACAGATACAGAAGTATTGAAATAATCCCTTGTATACTATCTGACCACCATGGACTAAAGCTGGACATCAACAACAGAAATAACAAAAAGCCGATATACGCACATGGAAACTGAACAACTTACTACTCAATGACAGCTGGGTCAAGGAAGAAATAAAGAAAGAAATTAAAGACTTTCTAGAATTCAATGAAAATGAAGGCACAACATACCCAAATTTATGGGACACATTGAAAGCAGTGCTCAGAGGAAAATTTATAGCACTAAGTGCCTACAAGAAGAAATCCGTAACATCACATACAAACAACTTAATGGCCCAACTGAAAAACCTAGAAAAAAAAAGAAGCAGATACACCCAAGAGGAGCAGAAGGCTGGAAATAATCAAAGTAAGGGCAGAAATCAATCAATTAGAAACAAATAAAATTATCCAAAGAATCAATGAAACAAAAAGCTGGTTCTTTGAGAAAATCAACAAGATAGACAAACCCTTAGCCAAACTAAATAAAAAGCAGAGAGAAACCATACAAATCAGCAAAATCAGAAAGGAAAATGGGGACATAACTACAGACACTGAGGAAATCCAAACGATTATTAGGTCATACTACAAAAGCCTATATGGCACAAAATTTGAAAATCTAAATGAAATGGATAACTTTCTTGACAGATTCCATCTACCAAAATTAAGTCAAGATCAGGTAGAAAGACTGAATAGCCCTATATCTCCCAAGGAAATTGAAGCAGTCATTAACAGTCTCCCCTCCAAAAAAAGCCCTGGACCAGATGGCTTCAGCGCAGAATTCTACAAGACCTTCAAAGAAGTACTAACACCAATTCTCCTCAAACTATTCCACAAAATAGAAATAGAAGGAACACTACCAAACTCATTCTATGAAGCCATAGTCACTTTGAGACCTAAACCACACAAAGATCCAACAAAAAAAAGAGAACTTCAGACCTCTCTCTCTTATGAACATTGATGCAAAAATACTCAATAAAATACTTGCAAACCGAATCCAAGAACACATCAAAGATATCATCCACCATGACCAAGTAGGCTTCATCCCAGGAATGCAAGGGTGGTTCAACATACGGAAATCCATCAATGTAATCCACCACATAAACAAAATGAAGGAGAAAAACTACATGATCATCTCCTTAGATGCTGAAAAAGTATTTGACAAAGTCCAACACCCATTTATGTTTAAAGTCTTGGAGAGATCAGGGATACAAGGCACATACCTAAAGATAGTAAAGGCAATATACAGCAAGCCTATAGCCAACATCAAACTCAATGGAGAGAAACTTAAATCAATCCCACTGAAATCAGGGACAAGACAAGGCTGCCCACTCTCTCCATATCTCTTTAACATTGTACTTGAAGTCCTAGCCAGAGCAATAAGACAACTAAAGGAGATCAAGGGGATACAAATCGGAAAGGAAGAGGTCAAAGTGTCACTATTTGCAGATGATATGATAGTATACATGAGCGACCCCAAAGATTCAACCAGAGAACTTCTTCAGCTGATAAACACCTTCAGCAAAGTGGCAAGATACAAAATCAACTCAAAAAAATCAGAAGCCCTCTTGTATACCAAAGACAAAAAGGCTGAGAAAGAAATTAGGGAAACAACACCCTTCACAATAGCCACTAATAACATAAAGTACCTTGGTGTGACTCTAACCAAGCAAGTGAAAGACCTGTTTGAGAAAAACTTCAAGTCTTTGAAGAAAGAAATTGAAGATCTCAGAAGATGGAAAGATCTCCCGTGCTCATGGATTGGTAGGATTAACATTGTGAAAATGGCCATCCTGCCAAAAGCAATCTACAGATTCAATGCAATTCCCATCAAAATACCAACTCAATTCTTTACAGACCTTGAAAAAAAGATTCTCAGCTTCATATGGAGAAACAAAACACCCAGAATCTCCAAAACGATCCTGTACAACAACAGATCATCTGGAGGTATCTCCATTCCCGATCTCAAGCTGTACTACAGGGCAACAGTAATAAAAACTGCATGGTATTGGCATAGAAACAGAAAGGAGGATCAATGGAATTGCATAGAAGACCCAGAAATAAACCCAAACACCTATGAATACTCAATATTTGACAAAGAAGCCAAATCCATTCAATGGAAAAAAGACAGCATCTTCAACAAATGGTGCTGGACCAACTGGATGTCTACATGCAGAAAAATGAAAATAGATCCATATTTATCACCCTGCACAAAACTAAAGTCCAAGTGGATCAAGGACCTCAACATAAAACCAGATACTCTAAATCAGTTGGAAAAAAAATTGGGAAACAGCCTAGAACTCATTGGTACAGGAGACAACTTCCTGAACAGAACACCAACAGCACAGGCTCTAAGAGCAACAATCAATAAATGGGACCTCATGAAACTGAAAAGCTTCTGTAAAGCAAAAGACA
The DNA here is from genome assembly GCF_907164565.1 of Psammomys obesus. Classification (NCBI taxonomy): domain Eukaryota; kingdom Metazoa; phylum Chordata; class Mammalia; order Rodentia; family Muridae; genus Psammomys; species Psammomys obesus. Next base: position 8,895,144 of record NW_026596433.1, on the reverse strand, counting down.
CTGTCATCAAAACAAATAGACAGCCTACAGATTGGGAAAGAATCTTCACCAACCCTTTATCTGACAGAGGGCTAATATCCAGTATATATAAAGAACTAAAGAAGCAGAAAAGCAACAAACCAAGTAATCCACTTAAAAAATGGGGAACAGAGCTAAACAGAGAATTCTTGAAAGAGGAACATCGAATGGCAGAGAAACACTTAAAGAAATGCTCAACCTCATTAGCCATTAGGGAAATGCAAATCAAAACGACCCTGAGATTTCACCTTACACCCATCAGAATGGCCAGGATGAAAACCTCAAGTGATAGCACATGCTGGAGAGGTTGTGGAGAAAAGGGAACCCTCCTCCATTGCTGGTGGGAATGTAAACTGGTTCAACCACTTTGGAAGTCAATCTGGCGCTTTCTCAGACAACTAGGAGTAGTGCTACCTCAAGACCCAGCTATACCACTCCTAGGTATATACCCAAAATTTGCTCAAGTACACAACAAGGACATTTGTTCAACCATGTTCGTAGCAGCTTTATTTGTAATAGCCAGAACTTGGAAACAACCCAGATGTCCATCAACGGAGGAATGGATACAGAAATTGTGGTATTTTTACACAATGGAATACTACTCAGCAATCAAAAAGGAGGAAATCATGAAATTTGCAGGCAAGTGGTGGGATCTAGAAAAGATCATTCTGAGTGAAGTATCCCAGAAGGAGAAAGACAAACTTGGTATATACTCGCTTATATAGACCTACAAGACATGATAAACATAATGAAATCTACACACCTAAAGAAGATAATCAAGAAAGTGGACACAGGCGAAGGTGATTAATCCTCATTTAGAAAGACAAATGGGATGTGCATTGAACTTATGACAGGAGTCTACCACAAAAGGCATCTGAAAGACTCTACCTAGCAATGTTTCAAAGCAGACACTAAGACCCATAACCAAACCCTCGGCAGAGTGCAGGGAATCATATGAAAGAAGGGGAGTTAGTATGATATGGAAAGGATAGGAGCTCTACAAGGACCAAACATATCTGGGCACAGGGTCTTTTCTGAGACTGACACTCAACCAAGGACCATCTATGGATATAACCTAGAACTTCTGCTCAGATGTGGCCCGTGGTAGCTCAGTAACCAAGTAGTTTTCCAAAGTAAGGGGAACACGGACTATTTCTAACAGGATCTCAAGGGCAGGCTGTTTGACACCCCCCCTCCAGGGAGGAGCAGTCTGTTAGGCCACAGAGGAGGACTTTGCAGCCAGCCCTGAAGATACCTGATAAAACAGGGTCAGATGAAAGGGGAGGAGGTCCTCCCTTATCAGTGGACTTGGAAAGGGGCAGGGAGAAGACCAGGGAGGGAGTGTGGGGTTGGGGAGGGAATGAGGGAGCGGGATACAGCTGGGACATAGAGTTAACAAAATGTAACTAAAAAGAAAAAAAAAGACCCTAGGGAAGAGGCTGAAACCTCATTCAGAAGGGCAAACAGGATAGGCATCAGAAGTAGGAGACGACAGGGAATAGGACAGGAGCTTTCCACAGGGGACCTCTGAAAGACTCTACCCATAAGGGTATCAAGAAGGATACACTGGCCACTCACAGCCAAACTTTGGGCAGAATGCAGAGAAACTTATGGAAGAAGGGGAAGAAAGAAAGACCTAGAGGGGACAGAAACTCTCCACAAGGAGACAAGCAAAGAAAGAAAGAAAGAAAGAAAGAAAGAAAGAAAGAAAGAAAGAAA